>NC_051327.1:5313469-5340969 GCF_015220235.1 Choloepus didactylus | reverse complement strand
GGTCTCTGCTGGAAGCAAGGGAAGGTAGCTCAACCATGCTCTAATTGAGATTTTGGTTAATAAATTTGGACTACTGAATACAAGCTACATGCACAGATAAACTGGAAGTAAGCAGGAAAGTAACCCTAAGGTCTCTCACAGCAGAGAGGTGGAGAGGCTGATGAAAAATAAATAAATAAATAAATAAATAAATAAATAAATAAATAGATAGATAGATAGATAGAAGCTTTTGGAGTCAGCTGAGCTCAGATTATAGGAAAAGGGTTGTCTCAATAAAAGTGGCACACTGAACCAGTTACCAAATCTGGCTCTTGACTGGCAAAACTGGAGGGCTAAGAATATCTCTGAAAGGGGATTTCTTTCTATTTCTTTTTAATGTCTCATTCTAAGTAGCACATTAGAGAAAGTGTCAGACAGTTTCAATTGTCAGCATTGACCCAGGCAATGGTTGGGTTAAGACAGAGAAGCAAAAGAAGTCAAATGAAAGAGATAATTCCCTAAAGGGCATATATTCCCTAAGAAAATGGTGGGACCCAGCTCAAGTGGTGCCCCAACCACAGAGAATTCAGACCCAAGGGCTTGGGGAGAAAAAAAGAAACAGATTAACTTTGGCTTCAGACTCACCCTCAGTCCCTGGAAGGGACATGGTCTGCTGAGCATTTAAGACACCGCATCTCTTTACACTGGTGGGGAGCTGCCAACTGATAAACACCACTTGCTGGACAGGACAGGAAAAGCACACAGTCTAGAGGCCTTACAGGAAAGTCTGACAATCTATTCAGTCTCATATTCAGGAAAATGATATGGATTACAACCTTCTCCTCATAACTGGGCCCATCTGCTCTAGAAAAATCTGATTGGGGAAATCAAGAAAACCAGATGCGTAGACAAGAGAAAATTATGAATCACACTAGGAAAAACAAAGATATGGCCCAATCAAAGGAATAAACTTACACTTCAGATGAGATACAGGAGTTGAAACAACTATTTAAAGATGTTCAAATAAATATGCTAAATCAATTAAAAAATCAAATCAATGAGTTGAGGGAAGATAAGGTAAAAGAGATGAAGGATATAAATAAGATATTGGGAGAGCATAAGGAAGAACACAAAAGTTTGAAAAAGAAACTGACAGAACTTATAAAATGACACAATAGAATGAAAGACACAATAGAAGAGATGAAAAACATAATGAAGTCATATAAAAGCAGATGTGAAGAGGTAGAAGAAAGGATCAGTGAACCAGAGGACAGGGCAACTGAAATCCTATAAACAAAAAACAGATAGGAAAAGAACAGAAAAATATGAGCAGGGTCTCAGGGAATTGAATGGTAATATGAAGCACATGAATATACATGTCATGGGTATCCCAGAAGGAGAAGAGAAGGGAAAGGGGGCAGAAAGAATCATGGAGAGAATAATCACTGAAAATTTTCTATCTCTTATGAAAGACATAAAATTATAGATACAAAAAGCACAGTTTACCCCAAACAGAATAGATCCAAATAGACCTACACCAAGATACTTACTAATCAGATTATCAAAAGTCAAAGACAAAGAGAAAATTCTGAATGCAGAGCAAGAGAAAAGCAATCCATCACATAAAGGGAAGCTTGATAAGATTATGTGTGGATTTCTCAGTAGAAGATACTGAAAGAGATAAACAGCCAACCAAGAATTCTATATCCTGAAAAATTGTCCTTCAAAAATAAGGGATGGTTTGACATATTTTCAGACAGACGCTGAGATAGTTGTGAATAAGATAACTACTCTACAAGAGATACTAAAGGGAGCCCTACAGGAAGATATAGAAAGATTATAGAGAGAGGTTTGGAGAAGAGTGTAGAAATGAAGGCTACTGGTAAGGGTAAAAACAGAGGGAGAAAAAATAAAAATAAAATAAGATATGATATATAAAATCTAAAAGACAAAATGATGAACAGCAGGCATAAGGTGGAGTGAAATTAGCCTGAAACAAAAAGATGCATACTCTATGGTCTCACTTATATGAACTCACATTAACAAGTGAAGTTTGAGAGTTAAAATTTAAAGCACAGGTTATAGAAGATAGAAAGAGGGTATAAATCAGGCATTTAATGCTGAAGGAGTATAGAACATTCAACAGGATTGATTGTATATATCCAGAAATGGATAACACAATACAGTATGATGGTAGCACAATATTGTAAGTACTCTGAAGAAAGATGAGAGTACAGTTGAAAGAGGAAGATTAGGGGCATGTATGACACCAGAAGGAAATATAGAAGATAAAGACTGGGATTGAATAACTTAGTAAAAACCTAGATTGGTCAGTTGGTCGAACACTTGATCAATTAGGAAAACCTAGATTGGTCAACTGATCAAATACTTACAAATCAGATTATCAAATATCAAAGACAAAGAAAGAATTCTGAAAGCAGCAAGAGAAAAGTGATCCATCACATAAAAAAGAAGCTTGATAAAACTATGTGCAGATTTCTCACAGAAACCATGGAGACAAGAAGGCAGTGGTATGACATTTAAGATTCTGAAAGGAAAAAAAAATGTCAACCAAGAAATCTATATCTGGCATGCTATCCTTTACAAAAGAGGGAAAGTTAAAATACATATTCAGAAAAACAGACACTGGGATAGATTTTAAGCAAGTCACCTACTCTACAAAAATTGCTAAAGGAACCACTATAGGCAGATAGGAAAAGAGAGGAGAGGGAGGGTTGGAGAAAAGAATGGAAATGAAGACTATCAGTAAGGGTGGAGAGAGAGAGACAGAGAGACAGATGGAGAGAGAAAGAAAGAGAGAGAGAGAGAGAGAGAAATAAAATAATATAGGATGTATAAAATTTGAAAAACAAAATAGTAGATGGTAACACAGTATTTTATGTATAGTGAACAAAGCTGAGTGTGAGTATATTGTAATAGGAAACATAGGGACACATATGACACCAGAATGAAAGATAAAAGATAAGGACTAGAACTGTATAACTTAGTGAAACCTAGAGTGGACAATGATGGTGATTGAATGTATAAATATAAGAATATTTTTACATGAAGGAAAAAAATTAATAAAATTGCAAGCTGTTAAAAATAGGATGGTATATGGAAAAATACAATCAATGCAAATTAGTCTATAGTTAACAGTAACACTGTAATATATTTCCATGAAATGTAACAAAGCCAATACACAAAAGCTAAATGTCAATAAGAGGGGAATAAAAGGGAGGGGTATGGGAAGCTTGGTGTCATTGTAGTTGTATCTCCTTTTAATTTTATTTATTTTGTTTTTTATTTTCTATATTTTCTATTTTTTATTTTTCATTTTATTTTCCTCTTCTATCTTTGTGGAAGAAACGGAAATGTTCTTATATAGATTTTGCTGTTGAATGCATAACTATGTGATTATACCACAAACCATGTTTTGTTTACTTAGCATGGATTTTATAGTGTGTTAAGAAAACTGTTAAAAAATAAACAGAAAGATACAGGTTCTGGGGAAAATATGGAGAGATGGATGTCCCTATCTTCTATTGGTAGGGAAGTATAACAGTGCAGCCCATCTGGAGGTCAGTGTGTTGGTTCCACTGAAGGCTAAGTATAGGGTTTCCATATGATCCTGCAATCCTGTTATTACATATATATTTGGAAGAACAAAGCAGGACACAAATGGACATTTGCGCACTTGTGTTTGTGGCAGCATTATTCACAAGTTTCAATGGATGGAGGTGGCCTAAGTGTACATTGACTGATGAATGAAAGGACAAACTGTGGCATATGCAAACAATAGAGTATTGCAAGAAGGAATGACATGTGACATGCAACTAGATGTATGAACCTTGAGGACAGTATGTTAAATGAAATAAATATAAAGCAAACATTATAATTCTTCACTAATATTGGCTGTGCTGGTTTGAATGTGTTATGTCCCCCAGAAAAAGCCATATTCTTTGATACAATCTTGTGGGGCAGACATATTAGTGGGGGTTAAGTTGGAACATTTGGATTAGGTTGTTTGCATGGAAATGTGCACCACCCATCTGTAGCTGATAACTCTGATGAGATTTTTCCATGGAGGTGAGGCCCCACCCAGTCAGGGTGGGCCTTGATCAGTGGAGCCATATAAATGGCCTGATAAACAGAAGGAACTCACTGCAGCTGACAGTGACATTTTGAAAAGGAGCTATAGCCAAGAGGGACACTTTGAAGGAAGCACAGGAGCTGCAGATGAGAGACATTTTGAAGACAGCCGTTGAAAGCAGACTCTTGCTCCAGAGAAGCTGAGAGGACAAATACCCCAAGTGTAGTTATGAGTGACATTTCTGAGGAACTGCAGCCTAGAGAGGAACATCCTGGGAGAAAGCCATTTTGAAACCAGAACTTTGGAGCAGATGCCAGCCACATGCCTTCCCAGCTAACAGAGGTTTTCCAGACACCACTGGCCATCCTCCAGCGAAGGTAACTGATTGCTGATGTGTTACCTTGGACACTTAATGGCCTTAAGATTAACTGTGTAACCAAATAAACCCCCTTTTATAAAAGCCAATCCATCTCTGGTGTTTTGCATTCTGGCAGCATTAGCAAACTAGAACATGGACTAATTACAATGTGCAAACTCTGACAATTTAATTCAAGATTATAGGTTGTCAGGAAAAGGCTTATTATAAAGGTTCCTAGATTGTAAGCTCTCAAAGAAGTCACCCCTATTCCTGAGTTGTTATGTTTCTTTCTAACTTCTGAGATGCTAGGGTTTTTGTGTATAACCTGGTTGTTCCCTGGAACTCTGACATCTGAGACTCAGAGCTAGAGATCTGCAGCTATGAAAGTCAGTGTTACCACATACAGCAACTGTTAAAAAAGCTGAAAAAAAGTGATGAAACTTCAATTAGAGACATGAATGAAGCTGATCTGGTTAGGGCTAAGGCAAATCAGACTAGAGGGCAAAACAGAATATTGAGTGTTTTAGAACTTAAACTTCTGTGTGAGACCAAAGGAAGAGATGTTTATTATTTGACTACAGTAATTACATGGAACCTTGGATAGGGAGTGAAATCTGGTTGTTTTTTACAGGTAAATGTGAAATCCCAAGACATTACAGGTAATTTGGGCAGAGAATAATAATGTATTTGCAAAGCCCCCTTGAGTGACTGGGGGAAAATGTGGAAATATTATGTTTCAGCACCTGGGGAATTCTTGTTATTCTTGCAAGCATTGGGGACTACCAATTAAATAGGTCAAGACTTTGATCTTGCAGCTTGCCCTTATGAAACATTTCTGTAAAGGAGAAGATAAGGTTACCTATAATTATGCCTGAGTCACCCATAGAGAACCTCTTTTTTTGTTCAAATGTGGCCTCACTCTCTAAGCCAACTGTGTAAGTAAACTCACTGCCCTCCTTCCAACATGGGACATGACTCCCAGGGTTGCAAGTCTCCCTGGCATCATAGAATATAACTCCTGGGAATCAGCCTGACCCTGGCATCATGTGATTGAAATAGCCCCCTTGGGTCAAAAAGGGGAAGATAAATGAAACAAAATAGAGTTTCACAGGCAAATAGTGTTGAGAGGTCATTCTGGAGGTTATTCTTATACAGTATATAGAGATCCATTTGTAGTTTTTAGTGTATTAGAATAGCTAGAAGAAAATACTTGATACTGTTGAACTGTAATCTAGTGACCTTGATTCATGAAGATGATTGTAGAACTATACAGCTCATAAGATTTGACTGTGTAATTGTGAAAACCTTGTGACTGGCACTCCCTATATCCAGTGTATGGACAGATGAGTAAGAAAATAAAGATGATATACAGATAAGTAATAGGCAGATAAGAGGTATGGGATGTTTTGAGTGTTCCTTTTTTATTTTTATTCTTATTTCTCTTTTTTGGGGTTAATGAAAATGTTCAAAAATTGATGTGGTGATGAATGCAAGACTATATGATGATACTGTAAACCGTGGATTGTACACTTTGGATGATAATCTGATATGTGAATATATCTCAGTAAAATTGCATTAAAAAAGAACATGGCCTTTTCTGGGGTACATAACAGCTTCAAACCAGCAGAGATGGCAATGGACCCCTCCCAAGTGAGAATGAGAAGTGGTTTAGGAGGTACCCATGGACCTTTCATTTAAGGTTGATTCATGAAGCTTTGCTAGGCTGGTGGCATCTTTAACTCAAATGAGCATTCAGTCCTGTTACTTGCTGTGAGGTGAGAGTAATTCAGAGCTAACTGAAGAGAAGAGAGGGCCCTTTGATCCAAGGACTTTGAAGAGGAGGCCCTTTGATCCAAGGACTTTGGATGTAGGCTGAACCTTATCTTAGCCAGAAGGGGATTCTCATGCAAAACAGCATTGTGCTGCCTTGTTATAAACCCCAGTTTTAGAGACAGGCCACTGAAATATTTGATTCTGTCTCTCAGCCTGGTGATTATTTCTTCAATCTCCACTCACCCCCAGTATTAGTCCCCAAAAAACAGGAGCCTGAGGCATTTTTTGTTACCTTCAGTTAGTCTTGACAAATTGGAATTTAACAAGTTTCAGCATCCTTCAGTTTTTAGGAGATCACTTGAGAGAAAATTCAGCAGGAAGAAGCCAGGAGAGTATAGAATGGAATAAAGAACTTACCTGAAATTCTATGAAAGTCCTATTTCCCATATTGTCTTTCCTGTCCTCCTCACTTGTCTTCTTGCTTGACCAATTTTTAGTATGTATGTATGGAATTTAGCTTAATTGTGTATTTTACTCAAGAATTCTCTGAGTCAAATGAGCATATTTCTTATCTAACTCCAAAATTATGAAGCAATTTTTTCTATTAGAAAAATCCTTCACCTAGATCTGTGAGAGCCTTTCTAGGAAATTTTAAGATTTTTACACTCTCTTCTTGACTTATGAACATCTCAATATGAAAAAACAAAACAAAACAAAAATAAACCTTGGTTTGTTTCATGTTGTGGATGTAAATCATTTGTAGGTCACTGAAATCAGCCTGACCCAATGAATGACGCATGCTTTAGCCTTTAAAATCCTGAAACATATAAGGCCAATGGATTAGATGAGGTCACACACATTGGTCTATGACACACTGAGGTGTGTGACATGGTGAAATCTTGTTCCTATTTATGGATCCTGAATTTAACCCTGTTCTATCACTAAGACTTCCAGTTCACATACAGGAAACTCTTTAAGGTTTTTTTTTTCTTTTTTTGGTCATGCAGTTGTTTTTCTTCACACTCCACTGAATGAGAAACAATCTGATGGCATAAGGAAGAACACAGAAATCAAACACTATTTGTCACAAATATGATTAAATTCTTTCAGCAATAGCTTTTATACTATTATATTAGTAATCATTTGGTGATACTTGTTTCAGTTATTTTTGAAAATACATTAGCAACTATAATGGATAGTAAAACAGCTGTACTTTCTTTTTGACAAAATATGCCTTAAAAATCCACCCAAGAACATTGTAGTATTAGTGAGCATATGAGAAGCACTGGGTATTGTTATTAAATTAAAATTTGAACAACCAAAATGATGGTACAATAAGCAGCAAAGGCCAAAATGGGAAGTTTATTGACATGCATTTCAAGAAAGAAAACTGGAAAATAAAGTACATTTCAAAACTTTTCTTTGTAAACAAGGTGCATCTACCTCCAGAATACTTTCTGCTGCCCTGTTCACCATTATTACTAAAGTACTATTGAAACAACATCATTGCCATGAAAGAGCACAAAATCATTTGGTATGAAGGACTGCCCTATAATGCAGGTTGCCATGTGACTAACATCCCAATGTGTAGTCATCTGAAAATATTTTAAAATTACATAAATTTTGCAACTGCTTCATTTTTAAATTTAATGTAATCTTGTGAATGTCATTGTTCACCTTTTATAATTACAACCATTAAGGAAAGGCACTTTATGCATATCATAGAAAATATAGGACTAGTACTCATATTTTTTCTTTTCACTATGACATTTTTTGATGTAAAAATCCCAACCCTCATTTTTCTTTGTAAACTTTAAGTAATGTGAGAACAGGATGTAGAAAAATGGTCAGAAATGAACTGGAAGATAAATATTGAATTTTGCAGATTTTTCTTAAGACTCAATGAGCCAACAAAAGAAAGATATATTGTCATCCATTAATTTACATGGGGAAATCCATCCACTCGGGCTCAATTTTGTCATTGCAGATAGCATCGATGCTTTAGATTTCAGGATACCCTTCCAAGAAGAAATATGAGGATATAATTGTGAGGACTGTACTTTTACAGGATATTGCCTTGAGGACCCACCATAAATATAATTGAAATTTCATGGTTGCCATCAAATTTTGATACATACAGCCTTCAGATGAACAATGTGACTGGATTCATTGTTTATTTGATGGGTTTCATGGATGATTTGAGCTGAACATCTTCCTATTTCTATTATTTCTAGCAATTTATCTCTTTATTCTGGAAGGAATTTTGGGACTGTTTGTATTTGTCATTGGAGATTACCAGCTCCACAATCCCATGTATGATTATCTGAGTGTGCTGTCATTCTTGGAAGCCTGCTATTCTTCAGTTGGCGTGCCCAAAATATTAGTCAAATTCCTGACAGAGAATAAAGCCATTTCATTTCTTGAGTGCACAATGCAGATATTTCTGTTTGTTACCTTTGAGACTACAGAGAGTTTGTTCCTGGCTGCAATGGCTAATGATCACTATGTAGCAATCTACCACTCACTGCTCTATTCAGTTGACATGTCACCCCAAATTATTTACCACTCATAATTGCTTCCTATGTTGAATGCTACTTTATACCCAGTGGCCACTTTTAACCTATCCTTCTGTGCATCCAATAAAATTAGACATTATTTTGTGACATCCCTCCACTCCTATATCTTATTCTGACACTCACATCAGCTTCTACTCTTCTACTTTGTGGGCTTTATTGAGATAACAACCATACTACTTGTCTTGATATACAATGGAAGAATTCTGTTGTCCATTCTGAAGATGCTTTCTGCTGAAGAGAGCCAAAAGGTTTTTTCCACCTATAACTCTCACCTAACTGGTTTAGCAAGTTTTCCTGGGACAATTCACTTCATATATGTGATGACAATTTCCAGCTATGCTTTGGACCATGATATGATGTGTCTATATTTTGCACTATTGTGGATTCCCACATAGAATCACATAATCTACTGTTTGGGGAAAAAAGATTTTAAATAGGCAATGAAAAATTGAGAGAAATTGGTTCATGAATAAAGTACAATTTCACCACTGAGTAAAACTTAAAATTTTAGATATTAATCCATATCTCTATGGTCAAAAACTAGGGAAGAAAATATTTTAGTTAGTAGAGTTTGCAGATCTTAGAATATTTCCAACAAAAGCACTAATCTGTCCTCTAATGCAGTATTATAGATAGATAGATAGATAGATAGATAGATAGATAGATAGATAATATGTGTCATCTGTATGCCTATGCTTATGTTCAACAGATCCGTATTAAATATTCATTTATTAACTTATACTGATATTGTTAATATTTATGTCTTTGACTTTGACGTAATATAATTACAGGACATGTCCTCAGGAGATGATGGCTTGATATAAGCTCACATGGTTTATAGTAAATATTTAATACTTATTTTGAAGTTAATTTCCCATTCTGGAATCCATATTAAAGTCTCACAAATGTTACCTTACTTGCTCTATGTGCCCGTACACTCTCCAGTCCATTGCAGCCTCTGGACATGCCTTTTGCACATTTTGGCTCAACATAATGAATATTTATCTCATTATTTCCTTGTCCCTGTCCAATTACAGAAATTTACTGGATCCATTTTGAAGCTCCCAAAAGTATATTGAGACTATATTTGTGGTGGTTTGAAGCTGATATATACACCAGAAAAATCCATGTTCTTTTAATCCCTTCCTGTGTATGCAGACCTGTTGCAGGTGGACATTTTGGTCAGGTTATTTCAATTGAGATGTTACCACTCCCTTTCAAAGTGTGTCTTAATCCTTTTGCTGAACTCTTTTATGAGACAATAAAACATACAAAAGAAGAGATGATATTCAGAGAGAAGACCTGGAGAAATGGAGGACCCACAGAAGTTCAGAGAGGAAGCCACTGGAACCAGAGCTGAAAGCAATGAAACCAGGGACAAAGGACCAGTTAATGCTGGCCATTTGCTTTTCCTTTTGACAGAGATGTCCCAGATGCCAGGAGTCTGTCTCAGTGTCTAGGTATCATCCTGTAGATGCCTTGATTTGTACATTTCCATGGCCTAAGAACTGTTTAAATTGTAAGTTGATAAATCCCCTTTGTAAAAGCCAACCCATTTCTGGTATATTACATTCCAGCAGCTTTGAAAACTGAAACAATATAGAAATATTTATTTAGCATATAATTAAACCTCAGGGAAAAGAAAATACAGTTGAAAGAGTCACTTGCAACTCACTATGCACAGATGGACCAAGATATGAAAGGTAATTAGCTGAATTTGGGGAGTCCCTTTGATGCAGATTCTTGCTCATTTCCCAGCTCTCCCTTTACCCTCTATGTTTAAGAAAAGAATTCTCATTTGGCATTATTCCTTAAAGCTTACACCTAATGAGCAAATCCTTGAAAAACTGATCTCCCATTATCTCAACATACCTCTCTTCTACCTTATTCTGCTTTGTGTATTTTTGTTTTAAGATTTGTTTATTCAAAGGGATATTAGGGGTGGAAATTTAGTTTTCTTTCAATTAAGTTCACTCTTTATCCAGCAGGGATGACTGTCCTGTGAGTCCACCATAACAATCCCTTGAATACAAGGTAAACAAAGAGTTAATTATTAAGTCTGAATTTGAGATCCAATCCAAAAATTTTCAGGACCTCAATTTCCAATCAGTTATGTAAAGAGTGCTCATATATCTCATTGGAGCAAACATGTTTGAGAGCAGAGTGTGTTTAAATCTATACTTAAAATTCCTTTTGAGAAAAAAAAAGAAATTTTCAGAGAAAAAACACTGAGCATAATGTGCATATCATGTTGCCTTATAAAGAAAATAACATATTTTAAACCACAAAACTTAAAATTGGTTTTCTTTATGAAGATCTGTTGAGGTGATTTTCCTGTAATAAAGGAAGAAACTATTTCAAAAGTGTTTCTAAATCTAAATATCTATTTCTTACAAAAATTAAAATGTTTGTAGTATTCCAGGATCATTGTGGATTGATTCTTCCCTTCAAATCAGGTTTTCAAATTATTTAGGCAAAGTTTTAGTCATGGTTGCACCCGAGTTTATCAGTTTAGTTGCTCCTTCACATTAACAAAAAATATTTTTCTATAGGAAAGAGAAATTAGCATTAGGACTATGGATGCACTCTATTATGCCTATCAATATCTGAACACTAATTACATCTACAATTTCTATCTTGATATGAAATTAATCTGCATGAAAATTGCACTATCATCTATTTCTCCTAATAAAGTAGAAACTAAATGTTGAGAATAAGCAATTATGATGATTTTCCACTCCTGAGATCAATACGGTAAAATGGTACAATAAACTTTCAAGTTAACATTTTTCACTTAATATCTCAGCTCAATTATCATTCCAACAAGAAAAAATTCTTTGACTTCCATTACCTATAATATACCTCTCTTTTACACCACTTAACACAGTCATCATTTAATATTTGTTACACATGAAAGTTTGATTAATATCTAGATCTACCACTACACTGACATTGAAACTTGCTTAAAGGTAGAATTTTGTCTGTTCACATATTTGTATCCCCAGGGCATAACAAACTTCCAAGACATATAACTTACTCAAAATATATTTATGTTTAATGAATGGTGATCAAGAAGTAAGTAACAGTTAACAGCAACAGTTAGAAATTTTATGCAGTTTATTAGTTACTGGGCAATATGTAAATATTTTACATATACTCCCTTATTGCATCCTCATAACAACTCCAAGAAGGGAGTCCATTCTTATCTACCATCACAGATAACACATGAATAAAGAGAGGCATGTGAACTTTAAGTAACTTCCTCAAAGCCACATAGCTCTTATGAGTGATTCCAGTACTCAAAACTAAGTTTCCTGAACAGAGCATCTACTTTAAAGCACTTTAGAATAAAATCATCTTTTCCCTTTATCCCTTGATTATTAGGCCTCCTGACCATACCTTATGATGTAATGAAGATCTTCACTGAGTCAATGGTGGAAATAAGAGAGAAAGGAACATTTTAAGAAGTAGGGGATAGTTAGTTTCACTGGATTTGACAGATCTTTCAGATTGTTGATACATATAAAATTCTCAGGGTTTTATGGTGGATGATCAAAAATATGAAGACAATAAATAGAAGTAGAACTGGAAGTAGAAAAGGTGGAGGAGGAGGAAGAGAAGAAGATGATGATGAGAAGGAAAAGAAGGAATTGAGTGAAGAGAAGGAGAATATTTAGAAAAGGCAATGAGATCAATTATACCTATAATGACTCTGAGGTTCCATTACATTTTCAAAGTACAGAACTAGAACCCTTGATAGATTTTACAAGAAAATGTGGAGTTATCCAGAAAAAGAAATAGTTGAAGCAACCTCACTGGATAAAATTGAAAAGGTAATAAAGAACTTCCACTTCTACTTTGGATGTAGAAATCCACCAAAAAAAATTGCTCTGACTAATAATTTTTAAAAAGCTAGATAATCTAAAGAATCATAGCTTTTCATGACCCCACAGGAAGCTGAGTTTGCAAACATCCAAGAAATTTGAATTCTGAGCAGGGACAAGACCCTCAAAGAGGAGATGTGAGAAATGAACAGCTCCAACTTTCAGAGAGGGTAGAAAATGGAGGTGAACATAGTAAAAACAGGCACAAAGAAATCAGACTTTTCCAAAATAAGGAAAGGCATCAAATCATAAGGCCACAAATGTCAGTGAATCCGCAGGAAGGACAAATACAAAAAGTAAATCAACCAACCATACAACACATCCAGATTTACCAGACTCACTGCTGAAAAGGAAGGATAAGTATACAATTATGAAAACAGTCAGAGGATGATATGTATCACATATAGATAGAAAAAATAGTTATTATAACTACATACAACTATTATACATAGTTATTATTAGTAACAATGATACAAGCTGGAAGATAATGGAAAGATATATGTAAACACTTAAAGATAAAAATACATTCCAGAATTCAATATCCACTGAAAACAACTTTCCAGTATAAGAAGAACATTAAGACTTTTTAGGAAAATTAACACACACACACACACACACATACACACAGAGAGATCATTTTTTTGCCAAGAGACTTGTGCTTTCAAAATTATCCTGCCAAGAATATAACAGGAGAGTTGAGTCTAAACATAGATATAAATGTTGCTAAAAGATAAAATTGAAATTAAATATATCAAATATTTGATGTGTAAAATTTTAATGGCTTTAAAAATAATTACTTAAAACAAAACTAGGTGGGTGAACTGTTGGGTATTAATATGGAATAATATATTTAAAAGTAAAATTTATGGAAAAAAATGATATTCCAAAGAAGTGATTTTCTACTATTTTACAGTTCTAACATTTTAAGTTATGTGGTATATTATTTTAGGTAGATTATGATAAATAAATATGTATATAGTAATCCCTAAGGGTACCACTACAAAGAGAGAAAAGATAATACAAGTATGAGGGATTAAAGTAAGGATATTACTATAGTCACAAATATTAAAAGGACAGTAAGAAAATGTTATAAACAACTTTTAGTTGTTAAATTTGATAATCTAGAAGAAATGTACAGTTCTTTAAATGATCACATAAGGAGAAATATGTAACTTGTTTAGTCCAAAGTCTATTAAATAAATGAATTCTTCCTAAAAACCTTGCAAATGACAAAAATTATGAAATTATTTTTCAAATGTGCAAATTTCACCTTTCCCTCAGACTGGAATGTGGACAGTGCAATGTGATATTTGTTCACCCATGCAGACTTGAACAACATCTGGGGAGACAATAGGGCAACAATACAAAAGAAGCCTCAAGAAAGAGTCACAGAGCCTACTCAGTTCAATTCTGCATTATCACACACAAGAATGATGTTTTCACTTTTGTTGAGCCACTCTGTTTCTGAAGCATTTTCTTAAATCAAACAGCATGTACCTGACTAATACAGGTTCTATCCCCAGCCCACTTGCATCACCTAATAAATCTCTTTCCTTTATAATGCTTTTCTTTCTGTAAATGAGTATAAATGAATGCTTGAGAACATTTAGCAGATACTACCAAAATTACACTTTCTATTTGCAGTTCTAGTGAAAACTGCCAGCAACATACCCATCTCATAACTTTTAATAATTTTAATATAACAATGAACTATATAGCTTCAACTCTGCTAAGAGTGTTAAAATTTTCTAGAGAAAATTGTCAAATAAAGTAGTGATGAAGAATGTGGTCTCAAAAGTCAGTCTGCCTGGCTTCAAATGTGAGCTTCTCCTTTAAGTTGTTGCCAGACCATGAACAAACTACAAAACCTCTCTGTGACCCAGATTCATCATCTGCAAAATTCAGGCATTCAAATACATTTATTGAGGCACTCTGCTAAGTGTTGGGGATATAGCTTTGAACATAATTGGTAAAAACTTTTGATTATAGGGCTGTCATAATGAAGAAGAAAAGAGTTAACAAAAGACTCAAGCATTGAATATTAAAGGGAATAACTGCTATGGAAAACAAATGCAGAATTGATGAGAGGTGGGACAGTTGCTATTTTAAATAAGTTGTAAAGGATGGTCTTAAGAGGAAGAGGTCAGAAAAGACCCATGCATTTATCTGGGGAAAGGGAAGTTCAGGAAGAAGAAAATATACACTTATTCCAGGCAGCATGAGAACTAATGTGTATGGGGAGGGTGAGAAGGTCAGTGCAGCTACTCCAAAATGAGTGTGATAGACACTATGATAAGAATGAGCTCATAGAAGTAAGAAGTAAGAGCAAGATCATATTGGGCATCAAATTTTGATTTTTACACTTAACATGATGGGAAGTCTTATAGATTTTTTTGAAGAAAACTGACATGATGCACCCCACATTTTAACAGTATCACTCTGAACTCTCATTGTGATTTGACTCAAGGGGTATAAGCCAGAAAGAGGGAAACAATCTAGAAAGCTGGGGCAATAATTTAAAGAATGTGATTATGGTCCTTTTGACCAGGATAGTAGAAGAGGAGATGTTGAAAAATGGTCAAATTTCAAACATATTCTGCACAGAGAATCAATCTGATATGCTGATGGATTCAACATAAGGTTTGAAAAAGAGGATGCCCCAGAAAGAGACTTAAGCCTTTGTCTGTGCAATTAGGAAGATAGTTTTCCATTACCAGTCTTAAATTTTAGATATTTCAAGCACCTACCTGAGGGTTGTCTTGTGAAGAAAAACTAAATTAATTATATACCTAAGGCTCTTTGAATATTGTCTGATACTCAGTAGCTGCTCAGTAAGGATAATATATTTTGATCATTATTTCTTTTATTAAGTTTATTTTTCAAAAATTAATAAAAAGCATTTCAAATAAAACAAATCAAAGGAATAAGAAAAAAATATCCTAAAATAGCTGCATTGCTTAGAATATGCTCCTACCATACCTCATGAAGATTAATGAACCATAGTCATTCCTGAGCATTCCCAAATCCTTAAGATTACCTTCAATATCTTATCTGTTCTTATTTGATTATCATTCTCCTTTCACTAGTTGCTGTCTATCTCTATGTCCCCTATATTCTACTATATAATACATTTGTTTTATGTTTTTCACAAAGTTCAAATTAGAGGTATCATGCAATCTCTCCTTTTGTATCTGACTTATTTCACTCAACATTATGTCTCAAGATTCATCCATGTTTTCATAACTTCATGACCTCGTTCCTTCTCACTGCTGCCTAGTATTCCATTGTATGCATGTACCACAGTATATTTATCCACTCATCTGATGTAGGTTTTTTCCATCTCCTGGCAATTGTGAAAATGTTGCTATGACCATCAGTGTGCAAATATCTGTTCATGTCACTGTTTTCAGGTTCTCTGGGTGAATTCTGAGAAGTGAAATTGGTGGATGGTAGGGTAACTCAATACCTAGTTTTCTAAGGAACTGCCAAACTGTCTTCCAGAGTGGCTGAACTATTATATAGTTCAACCAGCAATGAAAACGTGTTCCAATCTCTCCATATCCTCTCCACATTTCTCCTCAAGCTCACACCCAAAAATTGTAAACATCCTGGTCTTGTGATTTTGGAACAAACACAGGTCCCTGAGGAAATGGGAAAACAATCATGTAGCCCAAAAAATGCTTATGCTGTATAATCCTGTACTAAAAAGCCAATAAAGAACTTCTAGCAGGAAAAGAGAGACAGACTCAGCTCCCTTCTTTCACAATTGGAGACCCCTGTGAGGAAATTCCAGTCCTGACAACAATGTTTGGAAGCTGCACAGTCCCCAGTGGATCCCTGTGAGACCCATCAAACCATGGCATGGCATGGATGAAGCCAAATCTGGTTCCCAAACTCCACAACTTGCATATAGAAGAGACCGCACCACTGATGATGAGGCTGCTGAAATCCAGCAAGCCCATTGATGACATGGGGAGTCCTGAAGAAAACTACACTAAAGGCTGATGTGGTGCTGCAAAAAACTGGCACCCCTGTAAGTCCAGAAACACTGTTTTTGGCAATGGTGTCTACTATCCATTGCCAGAGCATGAACTCCAGTGCAGGTGGACCAGCCTAAGAAGACATCGCACCCATTCCTGGAAGCTGCATGATATCCCTGTGAATGAACTTTATGTTATTACACAAAATTGTAATCATAATCAAAAGGAGGGAGATGTGGAGGCACGGAAGTTTCCCTGGCTTGGCAGGTTAGTCAGTGAGGCCACCTCCTGAAAGGTCAAGAGGAGGCCAAAGCATTGTGTGCCTGAAGGCAGGCAATTAAGTTAGAGAATGATGCTGGGCTCCTTTTGTGTTTCTGTTTTCCCACCTAGTTCAGAAGAGATTGTTCCCTAAGATTGTTATTGTCCTCAAGCTTGCAACCAAAAATTGTAAACATGCTAGTCTTGTGATTTTAGAACAAATGTGGGTCCCTGGGGAAATGGGAAAACAAATCATGTAGTCCAAAAAATGCTTATGCTATATAATCCTGTACTAAAAAGCCAAGAAAGAACTTCTTGCAGAAACAGAGAGATGGAGTCAGCTTCCTTCTTTCACATATACACATGATATGAGTCTCTTATCAGATATTTGGTTTCCAAATATTTTCTCCCATTGAGTTGGCTGTCTTTGCCTTTTTGACAAATTCCTTTGAGGTACAGAAGAGTTTGATTCTGAGGAGTTCCAATTTATCTATTTTTCCTTTCCTTTCTTGTGCTTCAGGTGTAAGGTCTAAGAAGTGACCTTCTAATACCAGGTCTTGAAGATGTTTCCCTAAATTATGTTCTAATAGTTTTATGGTGGAGTCTCTTACATTGAGATCTTTGACCCATGTTGAATTATTTTTTGTATAGGGTATGAGGAAAGGGTCCTCTTTCATTCTTTTAGATGCAGATATCCAATTCTCCAAGCCCCATTTGTTGAAGATGCTATTATGTCCCAATTCAATGCATTTGGGGGGCTTATACAAAATCATTCAACCATAGATCTGGAAGTCTATTTCTGAATTCTCAATTCAATTCCATTGATTGATATGTCTATCTTTGTGCCAATACCATGCTGTTTTGACTACTGTGGCTTTATATTAGGCTTCAAAGTCAGGCAATGTAAGTCCTCCCACTTCATTTTTCTTTTACAGAAATTATATACATACATATATTCAATTTGAGGCATCTTTCCCTTCCATTATTAAATAACATCAATCATTTACAAACAAAAACTGTTGTTCATATTTTGTCATGCTCTCATCCAGTCTTATTTTCTTCACCATTTTTAAGTTGTGCACCCTTTGTAATATGTAGAATTTTGACATACCACCATGAACAAAAGTATTTTGTCTGAAAAATACTTTAGACCACATCTTACATAAAATATGATATAGACTGATATAAGTAGGGAAAATAGAGGGACAATGTAAATAGTCAAAGTGTTATCACATTCCCCAAATTTTAGGTGACATTTATATAATAACATCATACATGCTTTCTAGAATATAAGTGGTGAGGGTGGTGAGAATTTAATTAAAATATAGGCAACTCCTGAACTTACTACTGTCTGAAAATTTAGAAAATCTGTTGACCATGGTTGCCAGAACAAACAAGGCATACATTTCCTAAATCACAGAAATGTACATAAATGAAAGCAGGCCAGCACAATTTATAGTAAAAAAAAACAGAAAATGTAAAGACTTTATAAATATAAGGAAAGACACAATGCATGTATATGAGAGGTTAGTTAAAAAGTATATTATTAAAAAATAAATACTTATCAAAGACATAGCTAATCTCAAACAAAGTGAAGAGGAATAACAATAAATATAGATTCCAGTCAACATAGATTTCAGAGAAAAATTCAATTTTACTAGAGCAATTTATACTGAAATTATATATAAGTTAAAATGTTTATGTAAATTCAGGATGTAGAAGAAAGTAAAACATTTTAATTATTTGAATAATAAATGATGAAATTTTGATTTTTCATTGAAATTTTAGTCATAAAAGAGACTTAAATTTATTTTAATATTTTAAAAGTCATTTAAGAAAATGAAGAAATATGATTCTACAAAGAATAGCAATATAAATTAAAAGAATAAAAATCACTTGAAGGGAAAATATTTCTAACAACCATTGCTTATATTTAAATGCAAATAATCATATATAAGAAAATGAAGAACAATTTCTTTCTTAAATATACATTGAATAGAAGAGAAAATTAAAACTGCAATTCTAGACTGCATACAGATATATTTAAAAGGAAATATTAGCAACTACCTGACCAAAATTTATGGTATATAACAAAATTTAGATCCATTACCAAATCTTAGCTTTGCAACATTTCTCTATTAAAATTCTTAAAGCAAATGAGCCAGGAATTTAACTCAAAAATTTATCATTTAAAAGAGCATGAACTTACAGAAACCAGGAAAAAGCAATAATTCTTTAATCATACCAATTTTAAACAAAGAAATAGTAACTACTGAAGCTTGATTCATCATGTAATACTAGTGCTTTCAAGTAGTTAGCAAGTAGACCAAAAAGAGATATAACTGCATGCATATATTTAACCTTAAGAATTTATAAAACTTCAGGAATTAAAACATTTCAAGATGAGATTCTTGAGTTCACTCATGTACCAATATCACCCAAGTTGAAATGACAAAGCAATTACCAAAGTTTATAGTGATGAGTGGAAAACAAAAGTGGCAAAATAGAGACAGATAATGAAAAAAGTATATGTATATAACATAAATATGTTACATGTGTAATATATATAGACACACAATATAAATTTACCTAAATGTAAGATTAGTCTAGAAGACCATGAACAAAATTCTCAAAAATTGTTAGGATATATCTAATGAGTTTACAATTTAAAATATTTTCAAAATTTTTTTCAATGTTTATATATAGTTTTTTCTAAAACTTAATTCTATCACAGTATTTTACTTTACTCTAGGACTAAATACTGAAGTTCTCTTTTTCTTTTTTAACCATTTATTTATGAATAGGATTAACAAATATATATATAACAGCAGTGAATATTTTCAAACAAGAGCTATTGGGTATTTAAAATTTTGCAAGTAGGTAAAAATTCTGTTAATTATTGTCAAAATTTATTAGTACTGCATTAAATTCTTTCTATTCATAATCTGATTTAATCTTGAAATTAACACTATAGATTTAGAATTATATTTCTTCTAAAGATACAGCTGAGGGTACTAGATTTAAACTTTCAGTGAGTTACTAAGGGGCATACAGCTAAAAAGCCTGCAGGTCTAGAATCTAAAGTCCAGATTTCTCAGTCCAAAGTAGCATTCCTTAAGACTGTTATACCTCTTCCCTGCAGAATATGTGACTTCTTGAATGTTCTCTCCATATTAAAATTCTCTGAATTTGGAATATGCATGGGGATTTCCATGATACAATTTGAAGGATAACACATTTTTCCCCATATTAGTTGCCCTTGAAAACACTTTCATTTAAACCATGGGTTTAACACTTAGTTCATGGCTTCCAATTAGTATGCAATTTCTAAAAACATATTTTTGGAAATTTTCCAGATCACATATGGTATAATAGAGGATTCCTCAACAGAAGTTCAAACTAATGAAATGATGCCACTGCATTTAAGGAAAGATCAAGTAAATACCCAAATAGGAAAGTACAATGTACTTAAATATTCAACATCACTGTCATTTCAATTGTGTGGGGCCCTCTCTCTTTTGCATGATTCTGATGAGAGCATTTTTCACCTCTTTGTTCCTAAGACTATAAATGAGTGGAATCAGCATTGGGATCACCATAGTATAAAACACAGAGGCCACTAGATCCCTTCCCAAGGAGTAGGACTGCTTTGGTTTTGAATAAGTAAAAATAGTAGTGGTGTAATAGATGGTGATGCCCAGGAGCTGTGAGGCACAAGTAGAGAAGGCTTTATGCTTTCCTGAATTGGACTTAATTTTCAGGATAGTAGACAAAATGGACATGTAGGACACAGAGATTGTGCTAAAAGACAACATTACATTGAAACTAGCAAAAATTATTATCATGATTTCAGTGTTAATAGTTTCACTTCAAGACAGGTCTAAAACTGGGGTTGTGTCACAGAAAAAGTGAGAGATTACATTGGAGTTGCAGAACTTCAAACTGTTTATGTACAGAACAATGGCTAATGATTCAGTACCTCCAATCAAGCAGGACCCAGAGATGAGGGTGAGGCAGAGTTTCCTGGACATAACAATAGGGTACTGAAGAGGGTTGCAGATAGCTACATAGCAGTCATAGGCCATTGAAGAGAGAAAGAAAAATTCAGTGACACAAAAAAGGATAAAAAAATACATCTGGATGAAGCAGCCCATGAATGAAATATACTTGTTGGAAGTCAGTAAATTCTCTAAGGTTTTAGGGGTTATGTCCGTTGCATAACCAAGGTCAAAGAATGACAGGTGACTGAGGAAAAAATACATAGGGGTGGGAAGCTGGAGATCCAGGCAAATTATCAGCATCATCCCTGCATTCCCCAGCACAGTAAAAAGGTATATTAGTAGAAACAGCATAAAGAGGACCCACTGGATCTCTTCAGAGTCTGTCAATCCCATAAGGATGAAGTCAGGCACATTTGTAATATTCCTATTTTCCATAGCATTCAACTTTGCAAACTGTTGAGAAATCAAAGTTGTTACTTAGCATGAATGACTTCAAAACAGTTTTGGTTTATAGGTATGATCTGGCATTTTGTTTAGTGATTTAGAAATTAATGATAAAGGGTAGTTTGCAGAATATGACTAACAAATATATTAGGTATAAATCAACATTGGGATATTTATAGTAGAAACTCATACATATTGCCTAATTAGTAAGAATATGACACTGTCATAAATATCTCCCTTCATTAACTCATTTATCCAGATGAAAATGTTGTACCTCAGCTGTTACCTTGCTACACATTTTTTAGATGAGAAAAAGGCCATGGAAATTTAAGTAATTTATCCAGAGACACAATCACTAAATACTGTTGGCTCTGTGATTCTCCCAAGATTGGTTGGGTGCATAGATCATGCTGATAACACTATATTCCTACTTACATTTAATTTCAAAAAATAAAAATCCAGTTGTATAATAAACAATGATAGAGAGTTTTAATACATCATTTACGGTCCTTTTGTATCCAATATTATGTAACACAAATTACAGCTCAGAAGTTAAAATCTTTGGTGTGTTAACACAAAGCACACATCACTATTAATTTACCAAAGATATGTTTTTAAGGGATTATATAATTACAATTCTTCCAAAAGTTATATTTTTAATATATGTTTATTGGTTGATCTCTCTGATTCAAATCAATTCTATATTTCTATTTCTATAAATCCTGCCATAATTTTGGTAAGGAAATCCTGCATGATACATGTATGTATATGCAGACTCTTCTAATAATATTCCTATTTTTTGAGATAACTAAAACACTCTCCTTTGGGATTAATACTTACCAGGAGTTAAAGTAGGTGAAAAACTTCCTCCAGTATTGTCTCTTTAGAAATTTTTAAGCTCAAGTTTTTCTCACAAATAAAATATGTAAATCATTAAAGGGGACCGAAATTTCTGTGATATGTTTCCTTTGAGATAGCAGGTTTAAGTTTTTGTTCATGTATTCTTGAGGTAAAATACATCACATTAAAATTTTGTTCACATCCTATTCAAATAGAAAGCTCAACTGAAAATTCTGTCTCCTTTGTATACCAGGGAGCTCCTGTGAAAATGAGCATATCAGAGTATCCCTTGCCTTTCTCCCTGATAATGCCATGGCACCTCTTATATTGAATAAGGCTGATAATGTAACATTTGCTCATCTATGGGACCAATTTCCAAGGTAGATTTCTTGGAATCATTCCAAGAGTAAAAGTTCAGGGACTAATGCATCCACATCAGGTTTGTAATAGAGAGTTGCCTTCCCCATGGAAACTGTATAATGTTGAGCATCATATTTTGGTATTCTTTCTGCTGCTCTAATTCGTGACTGGGTGAAAGAGAGTTATTTCTAGAGATATACTTGATATATCTATGGCTGAAAGGCCAGATCACTAACCACCAGGGATGGAATAGCACATTTTCCCCAATAAAGCATTTTTTATATTTAAATGTGTGACACTATTGTAGGATTAAACATTGTTCATTACACAAAAATTATCATATCACAAAATTCAAAGAAGAAAATGAAAATTATAAATGTTGTTATTCTTTAGATGTATTTTCTTCCAAGTATTTTCCATTATGTGCACTAGCTTATTTATATATATATATACATACTTGTATATTAACATAATTTGATAATACTAAATTTTGGGGAATATGCTGGTTTTATTTATTAGGCATTTATAAGAAATCTTGACCTATGTTTAAGAGACTTTTTAAAAACCCACAATTTCATATATTTTCCACTGTCTGGTGCAGCATACCTAACTTCTTTCTAGGAGCATGTGTCAGCTGATGAATAGGCTTTTTGTGCTATCACGAGAAAAATATGCTGATGTTTCTCCACTTATATTTGAGAGTGTCAACTAATTCATCAAGAAAACAGATATAATGTTGTATTTAGCTACAGAAATGTTTGCTCAATTTGTTTTATTATTTTAGTGCTTGCGTTTTATTATATTAAAAGAAACATGAGAGAAGAAACTAATAATCAGTGCTGAGATGAGTAAAGATTTTACAATCGTGCTAATAGCCAAAAACTTATTTCCTCTACACATAACCAGGCAAAATGTATTCCTGTGATTCTACATTAATTAATGATAATTAAATCAATTTTCACATAGATTTGGAAGTAACTTTCCAAGCATTCAAGAAATGCTGTTTATATTGCAGAATTTCAGAAGAGAATTTGATGGTATGGATTATGGAATAGCAAAATAATATATTATATATTTGATGAAGTTTTGAATGTGCAATTCTCAATTTCTGAAAAATTCAGTAATAGTGAGGAAAGCAGATTTGGAGATTAAAAAGCCAAGATCAATTTATTTTACAATAGGTGAACTTGGAATTTAAGGTGTTCTATGCCAATGCTACCTTAATAGGGTCTGCTTGCTCATTGTGAAATTACCATGAGGGAGTTTTTCTTCCAAATTGAAATCAAATTTTTATAGTCATTAAGTGTAATTTCAAATAATATAACTGATCTTTTTTTGCTATGTATCTATTGTTGGGATTGCAATACCCCATCTCTAATAGTAAAATAATTTTGATGGATCAGGAATAAGAAACAGAAAAAAAACATGATATTTGTTCTACATTTCACAGAAATTGGAACTCTATCCCTGACAATTATTCAATGACATTTTTTAATTCCTTTAAACTAACTCAATTTTTCATGCATTTGCAAGCTCTGTTTAGAAATTTTATACTTTTCTGGAAAACCGGTCTCTTGTTATTTTATACTGTCCTTCATATCTTTGGTATAGAGGTCTACATTTTCTAGTAGTGCTACTTAGCACAGATTTATTCATATGCTTATATTCATAAGTACACATTTTTACATTCTTTTGCTATTCATCTTTTCCTTTTCTAAAAATTCCTTTTTCTTAATTAGAGAAGTTGTGAGTTTACAGAACAATTGTACATAAAATACAAGATTTTCATACACCACCCCATGAACAACACCATTCATTTGTGGAACATTTGTTACAAGTGATGACAGCACATTTTATAATTATACTATTAATTAAAGCCCTTGATTATCTTTGGGTTCACAGTTTGTATACTGTGGTTCCATGAATATTTATTGTCATTTTTATTCTATCATATTTAAAATTGAATATTTCCCCTTTTAATCACATTCAGATATATATTTCAGTGCTGATAATAGTATTCACAATGTTATGCTACTAACACCACCATCCATTACCAAAACATTTCCATAATTCCAGATAGGGACGCTGAATATTTTGAGTCTTAAATTTCCATTCCCTAGCCCCATGCATCTCATGGTTACCTAAATTGTAGATTCTGAATCTCCTAGTTTACTTTTTCTAATTGTTTCAAATTAGTGAGATCATACAGTATTTGCCCTTTCCTGCCTGACTTACTTTACTCAATATTACACTCAACTTGATGTCTTCAGCATTCTTCTATGTTGCTGCATGAATTAGAACTTCATTCCTTTTTAGGACTGAATAGCTTCCCATTGTGTGTGTGGTGTGTGTGTGGGTGTGTGTGTGTGTGTGTGTGTGTGTGTCACATTTTATTTGTCCATTTATCAGTTGAGGGACACTTGGGTTGCTTCCATCTTTTGGAAATTTTGAATAATTCTGCTAAGAACTTCAGTGTGGAGATATCTGTTCAAATCCCTGCTTTCAATTCTTTTCTCTATATAGCTTGTAGTGGGGTTCCAGTCATATAGTAGTTCTATACTTAGCTCTCCATAGCAGCTGCACCATTTTGCAATGCCACCGGCAATGAATGTTTGTATTTCTCCACATCCTCCCTAACTCTTTGTTATTCTCCTTTTTTTTTAATAGTATCCATTCTAATGTTTGTGAAAAGGTATTTTACTGTAGTTTTAATTTGCATTTCCTTGATGGCTAAATAAGTTTAGCATTTTTTCATGTGATTTCTGGCTATTTGTATATTTTCTTTGGAGAAATGCCTATTCAAGTCTTTTTCCCATTTTTAAATTGGGTTCTTTCTCTTTTTGTTGTTAACTCAAAGGATTTCTTTATTTTTTATATTAAGCATGTATCAGAGGTGCATTTCCAAATATTTACTCCTACTGTGTAATTTGTTATTTTATTCTCATGAAAAAGTCCCTTGAGACACACAAGTTTTTAATTTTTATGAGGACCCATGTATCTAATTTTGCTTTGTTGCTTGATATTTGGATGTAAAGTCTAAGAAACCATTGCCTAGAACAAGGTCCTGAAGATGATTCCCTAGTTTGTCTTCTAAGATTTGATAGTTCTAGCTCTTATGTTAGGTCTTTGGTCAATGTTGAGTTGATTTTAGAATATAGTGTTAGGTAGGTTTCCTCCATTTTTTTTTTTTTTAATGGAGATCCAGGTTTTCCAGCATCATTTGTTGGAAAGACTATTCTTTCCTAATTGAGTGGTCTTTGCCACCTTGCCAATCTTCAATTGGCTATAAATGTGAGGGTTGATTTCTGAACTATCAGTTTCATTACATGATCTGTATGTTTGTTCTTGTACCAGTACCATGATGTTTTGATTACTGTGGCTTTCCAATAAATTTTAAGGGCAGAAAGTGTGGCTCCTCCAACTTCATTGTTCTTTTCAAGATGGCTTTAGCTATTTCAGGCCCTTTAGCTTTCTGCACAAATTTGATGATTGGGTTTTCCATTTCTACAAAGAAGGTTGTTGCAATTTTGAATGGGATTGAGTTAAATCTATAAATTCCTTTGGGTATGATTGTCATCTTAATGATATTTAGTCTTCCAATCTATGAGCACAAATTATCCTTCCATTTATTTAGGACTTCTTTTATTTTTTAGCAATTTATTTTTGTAATTTTCTGTGTAAAATTCCTCTAAATCATTGGTTAGATATATTCCTAGATATTGATTCTTTCAGTTGCTATTCTGAATGGAATTTTTTTCTTGATATTGTTTTTTTCCTGATTGTTCATTGTTTGTTTACAGAAACACTACTGATTCTGGGGTCTTGCTTTTGTACCCTGCTGCTTTTCTAAATTCCTTTATTAGCTCCAGCAACTTTGTTTTGTATTTATCATGATTTTCTGTATTTAGGATCATGTCATCTACAAATAAGGAAAGCTTTACCTTTTCCTTTCCAATTTGGATTTTTTTTCCTTTTCTTTCCTAATTGCTCTGGCAGGAACTTCCAGTACAACACTGAATAAATCTGATGACAGTGACCACTCTTGTCTTATTCCTGTACTTAGAGGGAAAGCATCCAATCTTTCACCATTAAGAGATGTTAGCTGTGGGCTTTTCATATATGCCCTTTATCATGTTGAGTAAGTTTCCTTCTATTCTATTGTTCAAAGTGTTTTACATCAAAAAGGGATGCTGGATTTTGTCAAAAGCACTTTCTGCATCAATTGAAATGATTACCTGGTTATTTTCCTCCATTGTGTTAATTTGGTGTATTGTGTTAATTTATTTTCTCATGTTGAACCAACCTTGCATAGCAGGGATGAATCAAATTGATCATGGCCTATAATTATTTTACTGTTCTCTTTGATTCAGTTTACTAGTACTTGTTGAGGATTTTCCTGTCTATATTCATAAGAGATTTTGGTCTACAGGTTTCCTTTGGCATCTTTATCTGACTTTGATATGAGAATGATTTTGGCTTTAGAAACTGAATTAGGGAGTGTTCCTTTCCTCTTCATTTTTTTTTTTTTTTTTTTTTTAATGGTTGAGCAGAATTGGATTTAAGTCTTCCTGGAATATTTGGTACAATTTCCCTGTGAATCCATCTGGCCCTGGGATTTACTTGTTGGGAGATTTAGATGATGGATCCAATCTCTTTACAAGTAATTGGTTTGTTGAGGTCTTCTATTTCTTCTTGAGTCAACGTAGGTATTTTGATTGTTTTTAAGAATTTATCCATTTCATCTTGGTTATCCAATATATTGGTACTGGCTGTTCATAGTATCATATTATGGTCCTTTTTATTTCAGCATGGCCAGTAGTAATGCCCCTATTCATTTTTTATTTTAGTTATTTGTATTCTCTTTGTTATTTGTCAGTCCAGTTAAATATTTGTCAAATTTATTGATCTTTTCAAAGAACCATATTTGTTTTGATTCTATTTTTTTTAATTCTAT
>NC_051327.1:5115807-5313369 GCF_015220235.1 Choloepus didactylus | reverse complement strand
TCAAGCCCAGGAAGAAGAAATTCCTCATGGTGATTTTGCAAGTAGTAAGGAGACCCTACTGAGGCTACATTGACATAGGAAATCTCCATTGTTCTGTCTTTTGACTTAAACTACGTGGTAAAAATTGTGAAATCAATTATAATGGTTTTACTCTCCAAATAAGAATTTTTCTTTTTGGTAAAGAGATTTTACTTTCAATTTCATAAAATATATAATATATTATTTTGTAATTTCCTCGATCCATACTATCAAATTCTCTACTGAAATCCTGGGATGTGTACAGGTTTTCTTATAGGAGTTACTTATAAATATATATTAAAATTTATTTCATTATCATTAATTAAAGCAAGAGTCACAAGAACACATTTCACCTGATTTGAGCTTTTGGACACTAAATTAATTATAAAATTGTTACTCATCTCAGCACTGATTTTTATTGTTTTTTTCTCATGTTTCCTTTAATATAATAAAAGCTAATGCACTAAAATAATGAAACAAGTTGCAAAGACATAGTTGTGGCTGAATACAATACATCTGCTGCATAGATGAATTAGGTAACACTGAAAATGTGACTGGAGCAATTCCACTCTGGTTTCCTTGTGATGCCTCAAAAACTCCCATTCATGGGCTGGTGCACTCTTAGAAAGAAGCGATTTATGAAGAACAAGACAATGCAAAATATATGAAACTGTATTTAACATAGGTCAAGGTGTTTTAAATATTTCATAAAAAATCATGTTATTGAACATACAGTGTGATAAAAATTATGTGAACACATAAGCATATTTAAAAATGAACATTATGCACAAAGGAAAATGAATGGAAAAACACATCAAAAGATTAGCAATGCTTATGAATAAGTTTCTCATTCTGCTTTGATTTTAGTTTTATTCTAATTATTGTGTAATGAACAAGGTTCACTCCATATGATAGCACCACACTCTAAAATTAAAAAAAAAAAAATGTTTCATGTGAAAAAGTGTTATAATATCTCTGGTAGTTAACATTCTGGCCATTCTGCTACAGATTAAGTATTTCTCCAGAAATACCATTTCTACTACTTAGTCATAAAATAGAGCATCACAAAAGAATACCAAAAATATTGTTCAACATTATGTGGCTTCAAGGGGAAAGGGAACACTGTTACAAACCTAACACAGGGTCACTCATCCTTGAACTTTTATCCTTGGAATCATACCAAGCAATTTTCCCTGGAAATTGGTCCCAGGGATGACCAAATATTGCATCATCAGCAATCCCCGATATAAGAGGTGCTATGACATTACGAGGGTAAAAGTAAGGGATACACTGCTCTGCTTGTGTTCACAGTAGCTCCTCAGTACTCCTGTGAGATACAATTTCCAGGTGAACTTTGTTTGACAATGGCCTGAAAAAATATTTTAGGGTTATTTGTTATACCTCAGAACAAAAGCAAATATATTCACAAAAATTAAATATGTTATATCAAAGGAAAAATATTATATCACAGAATTTTCAAGCTCTTTAAATGGCTTACATATTTTGTTTGTTAGGAAAAGTTGAGGTTGATAAATTTCTAGACAGATAGTGCTGTAAGAAGTTTTTCATCACTTCTGGCTCCTGGTAAGTATTATTATAAAAGTTAGAGCATTTTAAGTAATTTAACAAATAGGGAAATTATTATTGGAATATACATATATATTCATATCAGGTAGGCATTAACTAATTAATGCCAGGATTCATAGGAATAGAAATACGGAATAGATGGGGAATCAGTCATCAAGCAATGTGCATATATTGATAAAAACATTTTGAAGACATTTGATTTTCAATAATCACTTTAAAAACCTATCTTCTGAAAATTAATAAATGATGTGTCTACAATAATAATATACCCCAGTAATATAGCTTAAGGTTTTAATTCCTGATCTGTCACATATATTAAATAACATTGGATTCAAGAGAATATTAAGCAAAAGTTAGAACTCTCTATCATTTATTATATATCTAGAACCCTTTTCTTTCTTTCTGAAATTAATTATAAGGCAGAATATGGTCTTATGAACATGATATCCAGAATTATTCATTTTTGGTTGAATCATATCACCAACAATAGTTAATGTTTGTGATTCTGTATAAGTGACTTAACTTTCAGTACACTTTAACTCTTCTAAAACTGTGTGCAATAATGGTATAATATTTTCAACTGTATAAATGTATTAATTATGGAAGTATTCATAGCAGTGGCAAGTTCATTTTAGTTATGCAGTATGCATATGTACATATTATATAATATAAAATGAAGGTTTATATCTACAGATATTTGCCAAACTCTTTAAACCATATTTTGCAAACTATTCTTTATTTTGAATTTGTAGAACCAATAACTGTTTAAAAATATACCAGATCATTCTTATAAACAAAAACTCTTTTGAAGTCTTACATGTGAATTGATCACCTTTGATTTCTATACAGTTTACAACAGTGAATGCTATGGGAAGTAGGAATAAAACAAATGTCACTGACTTCATCATTATGGGTTTGACAGACTCTGAAGTGATCCAGAGGGTCCTGTTGATACTATTTCTCCTGATATACCTGGTTAGTGTTCTGGGGAATGCAGGGATAATGCTGATAATTCACCTGGATCTCCAACTTCACAACCTCCATGTATTTTTTCCTCAGTCACCTGTCATTCATTGATCTCAGTTACTCCATGGTCATTACACTTAAAATCTTAGAGAACTTACTGACTTCCAACAAATATGTATCATTCACGGGCTGCTTCACCCAGATGTATTTTTTTTTCTTCCTGGGTACCACTGAATGTTTCCTTCTCTCTTCAATGGCCTATGATCATAATGTGGCTATCTGCAATCCTCTTCACTACCCAATTGTTATGTTCATGAGAATCTGCTGTGCCCTCATCACTGGATCCTATATGATTGGCTATATTGAATCATTAGTCAATGTTGTTTACATGACTACTTTGCATTTATGCAAATCCAATGTAACTCATCGCTTTTTCTGTGACTTAATCCCAATTTTAGTTCTGTCCTGCACTGACGCTCAGGACACTGAAATCATGAAATTCATTGTTGCTAGTTTAAACATAATGGTGTTTCTTATCAGCACCTCTGTGCCCTATGGTTCTATTCTGTCTACTGTCCTGAAAATTAATTCCACTTTTGGAAAGTGCAAAGCTTTCTCTACATGTGCTTCCCACCTCCTGGGAGTCATCATCTTTTACAGCACTACAATTTTTACTTACTTAAAACCAAAGAAGTCCTACTCCTTGGGGAAAGATCAAGTGGCCTCTGTGTTTTATACTACAGTGATTCCAATGCTGAATCCACTCATTTATAGTTTTAGGAACAAAGAAGTGAAAAATACTCTCATTAGAGTCTTACAGAAGAGAGAAGTTTCCAGGCAATTGAAATGACGTTGATGCTGAATGTTCAGGCCCATCTTTTTTTTTGTCCTATTGCACATTCACTTGGATTTCTCTAAAATAAGTGAATCATTTAATTTGTATTTCTATTGAGCCATCTTTTACTTGGCTAAACATGGTCTTATTTCCAGGGATATGTTTTTTAGAAATCTACATATTAACCAGAATGTATAAAATATGTGCTATACTTATGGTTTAAATATACCTGCATGTGATTTTTAGGGAAAAAAATATGTAGTGTTGTCTTTCAAATTGTATCATAGAAATCTCCATGTGTGTTCCAGTTTTAGAGAAATTTATTATAGAGAGCACTTTCAGAAGACCTTCCATTTATTCATAGGGAATAAATATAGAAAAGTCATAAAGAGTACTGGTTTGGCCTGGGAAAATCTAGGTTTTGGATTCTAGATGCGCCAAATTTTTAGCTTTGTATACCTTAGTAAGACCCTGAAACTTTAAATGTAAAGGATAAATAATAACTTCAATCTCTAGATTTATTGTAAAGATGAAATCAGATGATGAATGGAAGTAATTTAATGCAGTACTAATATATCTTGATCCCAATCATCAGAATAACTATATTCTTGCATAATTTTGACTACACAATAGCTTTTGTTATGAAAATGTTCATTAGTGTGTTAAAAATACTTTTGGTTAACATTGCTATAAACAAAGAGCTAAAAAGCAATAAGAGACTTTAATATTTAGTCTAATAGCAAGAAAAGCATTGTGGTAGAATTAGCTCATTTCTAAAAAGTACATGTAAAAATGAAAGATAATTAGGAAATTCTTTCAACCATTGAAGGAAATACAAAAATTCTATTCAATGTTGATAGTTTGTCCATGGTCTTCTCTGTTAAAATTATGTATGTGTAAGGATATACTACATATGTGTTTTTTTTTTTTTTCATTTTCTATTTCAATTTTGCAGCTTTTGTTTTCCACTCATCACTATAAACTTTGATAATTTCTTTGACATTTAAACTTGGGAAATGAATGTTTCCTTGGCATATGAGTTAAATCAAGAATCTCATCTTGCAGTGCTTTAAAGCCTAAAATTTTATAAACTAATGAAGTTTAATATCTGCCTGTGGCCACATCTTATTTTTGTCTACTTGCTAACCATTTGAAATCCCTACCATTCTGATTGATTAACAAGCTTCAATAATCAATATTTATGCATCTAATTTCAGTAAGATTTAAAAAAATCTTTTCCTTTCTCCTGATTTCTGTAAGTTTGGTATATTCTTTAAAAATAAATAAATCCTTGGGCTAAATTCTTGGATTATTTGTTTTAAAAATTTTAATTGAGAAAAGTTTTAGACCTAGGAATAGATAATGAATCCAAATTTGGTAACATCCCATGAATTTTTTTCAGGAAGTTTGCTAAAATTTCCTTTGAAATCTTTCTGTACTTAATTTGGAATTTCAGCTTTAATTTCCTTTGGTCTTCAATATGTATCTAAGAAAATATCTTTTTAAAAATTTCCAGGCATTTATTTTTTATTTAAACTTAAGCTACCATCATTAGATATATTTTTTGCATGTAAGTGATTCATATTTTTCAAAATATTTATTAAGATTTTCTTTGTAAAATTATAATTGTTTAATTTCTTACATTATCTTTGAATGATTAAAATTAAGGTCAGATGTACTTTTTGAATTCAAGTGATTCATACTCATTTAATTTTTAAGATTTTCTTTATAAAACTATAATTGTTTAATTTCTTACATTATTTTTGAATGATAAAAATTAAGTTCAACATTTTTATGAGTAAAATATTAATGACTTTTCACTAGTTCATCACTGTTAAGTAACTTATTCAAATAATTAAAATGTCAGTGTTTAAGTCTTTATTTTGTTCTTATATTTGTAAGTTATTTTCAGTATTATCCTTTTCTGGAATGAGTTTTATTTTTCAGTACTTTAAATATACATTTCCAGTATCTTCTGATATATAACACTTTGACAGCAAGTCTATTATACTAATTATATTTTTTCATCTGTATGTCATATGTATTTTCCTCTGAATGCCTTCAGAATTGTGTAATTATCTTTGTTTCTCACAAGTGTGTCTGATGAGTCTAGATGTTTTTTATGGTCAGTTGACTTTTCTTTCATATTTATCCTTCCTAGAGTTTTGCTGACATTTGTGGCCCTAAAGTTTGATATTTTTCCTTATTTTGGGGAAAATCTTGATGATGTAGCTCCTTATCTCCTAAATATTTCTTCTGCTCAATTCTCTCTCTATTCTTATTGTAGAACTCTTCTATATCTATGTTAAATTGATTGGTATTCTCCCAGAGCTCTTGGACATTTTTTCCCACTCTGTTTTTCTTTAACTTTCTTACGGTCTGGTTAATTCCTATCTGCTTACCTTCAAGTTCACTCATTCTTTTTTCTCAGCTCTACTGATTCTACTGATGAAATTATTGAAAGAATTCTTTGTTTCTGATATTGTGTTTGTGTGCTTTTTAAAATTTTTTCTGGCCTTTCATTGGAAATTACATTTTAACATCTGTCTCTGTGATGAAATTTACAATGCATCTGTGCATACTGTTTATCCTCTCTACTAGATCTTTTAAACTAGTCATTGTCAATGCACTTAAACCAAAGATCACCTGCAGTTCAATTTGTCCTTATTACTCAATGCAGTGAGGAAGAACACATATGATGAGGAAATTTGCAATTTCTAAGAAAGAGGGTGTTTGAAAGACTATCACACATCAGATTAATTTCAGTTACCATGCAGGTCTAGCCACTTCACCAGCTTCTTTGCAAATAGAAATCAGCTGTGGAGGATTAAGAACTTCCATAAACCTGTATTAAAATCACAGATTTAGTACCTAATGTCAGTTTGAGCTTGTAAATTTCATCTTTCCAGGCCAAAGAACAACTAATATTGACCAATATGTCCAGGCATATCCTATCAACTTCATGAACATGCTGTTGTTGAAGAATTATTATTTCTGAAATGCACTGAAATATTTGAATTAAAAACTTAAATTTTTGGTTATGCATTGTGATGGTTAAGTTCATATGTCACCTTAGCCATGTGTTGTTTGGTCAAGTAAGCGCTGGCCTGATTGTTACTGAGAGGATATTTCATAGACTTAAATCATCAGTAAGTTGATTGCCTCTATTGCCTGCTACATTTGCAATCAAGATTGCAAATTGACTTGGCAAATTGATTTCTTCTCAAATCAATATTGAGAAGATTGCCTTCAACAATGATAGAAGTCTTATCCAATCAGTTTAAGGCTTTAAAAGAAGTGATGATTTCAGCAGTCCAAACAGAGAATTTCCATCTTTGCTTTTGCCAAACAGCTTCTCCTGGGGAATTCATAGAAAATCTTCATTGGAGTTCCTAGCTTGCAGCTTGCCATATGGAATTTGGACTTGCACATCCCCACATTCAAGTGAGATAATTCATATAAAAATATCACAATATTTGCATATATCTTCTGTTATTCTGTTTCCCTGGAGAACCCTACTAATACAGATGATGGAGTGTAGTGCACTGAAGCTGTATGTACCCCAGTAAAAATGTTGTTAATGTTAATCCATTCTTGTGGACATGAAACTATTGGAAGTAAGACCTTTTGATGAGGCTGTGCCAGTTAAGGTGTGACCCACCTCAATCAGGATGATACCTAATCCTATTACTGGAGCCCATAAAGTAGAAAAAAATTAGGCAGAGAGAGAAAAAGCCATGGATGGCCAGAAGTTGTAATCAAGGGAACCCAGACGGGAAGGGAAAGACCAAGTAATGTTACCTTGAGCTTTGGTGTGTAACAAGCTAAGGACTAAGGGTCATAGCCACTGCTATTAATGGTTCATTTGTTCAATGATTAAAGTCCTACGTCCCAAGTCCATAGTCTTGGGGAGAAAACATCACTTTGAGGATGCCTTAATTTGGATATTTTCCCTGCCTCAAAACTGTAAGTCAGTAAATTCATACTGTTTAAGCCAAACCACTTTATGGTATTGGGTTAAGTAGCCTAGCAAACTGAAACATAGAAGAAAACATAAAATTGAAATATCACATTCACATTTTATCTAAAATAAATAATGTGTTAGAAAATCAATTATTTTCATCAAAGCATTAAATAATAAATTGTCCCTACACCAGAAGCAAAGTATTTACTTTTTAAGTTACGTATATATTTGCTATATGATACCAAATATATATTAAATTTCATTTTATTGAGAATATTCTAAACCAAAGTGATTCAATTCTGTCACTACATTTTTCTTGGGGACATGTCAATGGAACAATAATATGTTTTATTTATATTCTCCTGATAGCCTTGACAATATAATTTTCTGGCAATTCCTAGACACATTTCTCTCCAAGAGTAAAAGCTGGTTTTCAATTGTGGAATGTTTTATAGTAAACCATTCCCCACTACAGAAATTCTCTACAACACTGTAAGAAAACTGGGAACTTGGTAGAGAAAATGCATGGAGTTTAGCCATTTCATCAACCTGAACTGCAAACAGGTATTCCTGTTAAATAATATTTGAGGACTATTGAACTACTTGCTTTTAAATTTAGCTTTTTTTCACTTAAAGAGGAAATAGAGGCATATAGAATTAAAAAAAAGTGATTAACCTGCAAAATGCAATTAAACTATTTCCTCAATTCTCATGTAGTCTACAAACAAAATAACGGACATCATGAGAACAGTTTTGCAAACATTAATCTTGAGAAGGAAAGCTATGATAGGAGCTACCACATACTACCAAGTGGTTACCTGGGATTAGGAATTATGTGGACAATAATTATATAATCTATGTAGCAATTGAGAAACTAAGTAATTTAGTGATATTTTAACATGAAAAGTCATGCCAAGCTAGATATAAAATTTTATCAAAGTCACAGGATTAGTTACCTGAAGTGACAGTATTCAAGCTCAAATTTCTCTGACTCCACATGTTGAGCCACTTGATCATATGTATAATCTCATTGTAACATGCAAAATTCTGGATCATTATCACGTAGAAACAATACAAATTTTCTCCTCACCTATTTGAATTATTTTTATAAAGCCCCAATCTTTAAAGACAAAGAAAGTATAAAAATAATAAAATGACTTCTAGATAAGTTAGTAACTAGTAAATTAAATTTACAATTCATTTAGAATCCTCTATCTTAAAAAATCTTATGATATCAAAGTGGCATACACCCAACAGATTACTGAAAAATAATTTTCTCTGTCTTCAATAATTTTCCTAATATTTAAATAGAATCATTTATTTCTAATGCTCCTATTCCTTTGAAATTTAAAGCAAATTTGTGATTTGCAGCTATATTGACCTAAGTGTGTAAAGAGACCTTATTACTTTCTCTGTTGTGATCCCTGGAAGGCATGTACTTCAATTTTAATACATCTCAGAAAATTTAAAATATACCATCTCAAATTTAATTATCAAAGAAGATAGTCTAGTTTGAGATTCAGGGGTAGAGTTTCTCAAATATTGTGTAAGTGATGAAAAACCTTTCCTTTTATTTCTGGAACTGAGCTGGTCATTTAATTATAATACACTGTGAATATTATGCATTTGGGTACTTATGCCAGTTTATGTATGTCTTCTTGTAGTCCACAAGTGAAGCCCAAGGTGAAAACACAGTACATCTCTTCTCTGCAGAAAAGGAACAAGATGAGATTTATTTTCCATGATAAATAAGTGAAGGTTTCTGGAGCAAAAAACTAACTACAGGAAGTTAGTTTGTCCTTTAATACAAAATGATCCTTCAGTGGAAAAACCACATTACATAGGACAGGAAAAATAATCAAATGATTATCCTTCTAATATATAATCCTAACTCCAATGTTTATTAGCTATTGGCATTATATTAGTTACCTAAATTCCTTGAATACACTTTTGTCTTGCTGGGAATACAACCCCTATAATTCCTCAAAATTCCCATAAATATCTATGTTATAAAATAATATAAACCATGCTTTTAGTTTCATATGCTTATCCTTGTCTTGAATATACCATATACCAACCTATGGACCAGTACCTAGCTATCTATACAGAAAACTAAAGATAATATTAAAAAATACATGGATACCTTTGTCCCATACCAAGAAATTCTAACTTAGAGGACAGAAAATTCTGATGATGGAATCTGAATAAATTAAAGAACTAAAGAAATATGGAATTGATAGAGAGACATTTGGGGGCAATCGTTCTATTAATTAAATGCAATCTCAAACTGAATTACAGATTTAATGCAACACAACTAACATTTAAGCTATCATTTTTTTTTTCATAGAAATTGAAATTGTGATTTTACAATGCATGTGAAAATTCAAGGGATTAATATACTCAAAACAACTTTGAAGAAGCAAAACAAAGTTAGAAGTCCCACATAATTTGATTTTAAGTTTTATCAAAAAGTGATGGTATTGTAGAGAAGATAGTTATCTTGATCAATGAAACAGAATACTGAATTCAGAAATAGATTCACACTTACATAATGAAAATTAGTGCCACCATCAAAGATGCAGGGTTCACAATTCCATCATATTCCCATTCAACTCTCCTTTTTGGCATAGCAGAAAACCCATGTATCCTTGGAGAATGACAGTGGATTATCATAAACTAGAGCATGTGATTACTCTAACTGCAGCTGCTGTTTCAGGTATGGTGTCATTGCTTAAACAAATTAACACATCTCCAGGTACATGGTAAGTAGATATTGATTTGGTAAATACTTTCATTCTTCAATAATTGTTAGTTTGCTCTCAGCTGGCAAGGTCAAACACTTTCACTCTCCTTCCTCAGGGGTATAAGAAATCTTCAGCCTTATGTTTTCTAGTCTGCAGTTGCCTTGATCAAATTACCCTTCCAGAAGTCATCATACTAGTTTATCAAATTGAGAAGATTATGCTCTTTGGACCTAGTGAGCCAGAAGCAGCAACTACTCCAGATTTATTCATAAGATATTTGCATGTTGAGAGATGAGTAATAAATAAAAAAAAAATTCAGGGAATTTCCACCTCAGTGAAATTTCTAGCCACTCAGGTGATAAAATAATGTCAAGATATCCTATTTAATGTGAAGGATAAGCTCTTGCCTCTGGCCCCTCCTATAACTAAAAAGGAAAAATGCCTAGTTGGCCTCTAAGCATTTTGGAGCCAACATATTTCTCATTTGTGTGTGCTACACTGACCTATTTATCAAGTAACCGTAATGCTGCTATTTTTGAGTGTGTATTGGAATAAGAGGAGTCTCTCCAAAAGGTCCAGACTGCTGTAGAAGCTGCTTTATTACTTGGGCAATAATAAACCAGCATATCAAATGTTGCTAGCCATGTTAGGGCAAATAGAAATGCTTTTTTGAGCCATTTTCAAGCCTCTATATGAGAAACAGCACAGACATGGGACTTTGGAGCAAAGCTTGCATGCTCTGCAAATAACTACTCTCTTTTTTGTCTGCTACTGGGACTTGGAAGAGACTGAATATTTAACCCTGGGTCACCTAGTTTTTATGAGATGTGACATGCCCACAATGAAATGTTTGTTGTGTAACTCACCAAGCCACTAAGTTGCGCAGCATTCCATCATCAAATGGAAGTAGTTTATATTAGATCAGTCTCCAGCATACGCTAAAGGCTCAAGTAAGTTAGTTGAAGAAGTGGTTCACATATCTATGGCCCACACTCCTGCTATATTTTCTTTTCTTTCCCAACCCATAGTTATTGTTTTGGGGAGTCCTTAACAAGAAAATTTTGGTCTTCTTTAAAGATGTTTTACAAAATATTCAGACACTACTCAAAAATGAACAGCTGCAGAACTACAGCCCATTTCTGGGACATTCCTGAAGGACAGTGGTGGAGGGAAATCCTCCTAGTTGGCAGGATCTGAAATAGGATACCTGGTTTTCAATTTTGCTTGAAAGGAGAAATTTTCAAAATAGCTCAACTATTAAAATCCATTTTATATGCTAATTAGGAAAGGTCACCCTTGGGAATGGGATGACCCCCAGCAAGCTTCTTTTGAGAGAGCAAAAAAAGGCAATAGCACAGCCACAACACTAAGGTGGGTAGATCCTGATTTACCTTGTGAATTGGATGTGGCTAGCACTGACATTGGCTTCAGGTGGGGTTTTTAGCAAAGGCAACATTCTAAATGAGTGTCCCAAGGGTTCTGGTAACCATCATGTAAAGGGGCAGAATTAAGATATAGCCCTCTTAGAAAAGCAACTGTGTGTTGCATATAATGCTCTATTACATTTTTTATTGGATTATCTGCCTTATGTGTTGGATTATTACTATTCTATAATATTTTATATTGTTGTTTTGTTATATGGATGCCTGTCTTACGGGCAACACAACCTGTTATATGGGGTTGGGTTGTGGTGACCCAGGGCCCTGGACCCTTCTTAAATGTGAATGAAATCCCATAACATCCTGCTTGACCAGAACAAAGGTCAATAAAGAAAACAACCGCCTCAGAGTGTAAACAGTATAATCACGGATGAAAAGGGATGGGTGTGGTACAGAACAGATTATATCTTAGTCTTAAACATTATCTTAGTAAAATATCAGGTCTTAAGCCCTTTTAATGATTATAGTAGAGGCCTGCTGTCCTCATACTAATGGAATGTTTTTGTTCTAAAATCATATACATATTACCCTTGCACTCCTGCCCCTCTGTGGGGCACTACCACTCTGAACCACCACCAGAGACTCTCTCCTGTTCATAAGTCCTAATAAATCTATTTGTACTTCAGTGCCTGGCCTGTGATTTTGTTCTGTGACATCAAAAACTAGTGTGCTTCATGATCTCAGTCTGCTTCCTATGACATGGAGATCTCTCTCTCTCTCTTTCTCTCTCTCTCTCTACTTCTACTCTTATTCCAGCTGCCTCCTTCTGGCTTCTTCCTGTGTTTTCTTCTCCAACCTCTGGCTTCCAGTGACTTTCCTTCATCAAATACCCAGTAATATTATGTTCCACCCTTCTTCCTTTGGGTCACTGTGCTGCTGCAGAAATATAATCTCAGGTCCCAGGGTGTTACCACACTTGCATTTCCCAAATAGCTAATGAGGACAACTTAAAGAGAACCTAAAGAATGTCTTGGGAAGACATGGGCAAATCATATAAATCTTTACATAGGGAAGCTTACATATTTAGGGAAGCTTATATACAGCAGTTGTGGTCCAGGGTGGCAGCTGAAACCCAATTAGTGTTCTGCAACATGTAACAGGTTATATAGGAGGAGAACAAAGAAGGCACAGAGCTGAACTGTGCAAGAACACAGATTTATCATACTCAGGAATGTGTATGGGACCTTTTAATTCATGTAAACAGGGGTTTTGTACAAAACAATTCCATTCTACAGGATCACAGGGCAAGTTTCAACCAGCATTATAGTCCCTGCGGTGCCTTCTGATTTAGTAAATACTCCCTCATTCCTTGAGGCTTGGGCAGGGCCATTGGAACACTTTCTGTACTGGTCCCAGAAAACAAAGGGATGGGGGCAGAGAAGGAACTGGTGAAACAGGGTTTGTACAAGAGAAACTATTTGCCTTACAGCCACATCTTAAATGAAAATAGTATAGTCAAAAGTTCCTATTTACAAAAGAGTTTACACTCATAGGAATGCAAATTAAGGAGAAGAACATGTCTAAACCAGGATACATAATTCAATCTACCAGAGTCGTTCCTCAGGAATAAAAAGGACATGTTCTTTCTATGTGCAAAATATATTCACTGCTCCCAAATCTCCAAATCCCTAAGTTATATCAGTAACAACTCTAAGTCCAAAGTCTCATCAAAGCCAACTGTGGGCATGGTTCACCCTGGGGCATAACCACCCTCTAGTCTGTGGATGTGAGAAACCAAGAAACAAGTTATCTGATTCTAAACTCCAATAGTGGGAGAGAGAAAGGATAGGCATTTCCAATCCAGAGAGGAGAAATTTGAAGGAAAAAGGGATGAAGTGCCCCAAGCAAGTCTGAAATCTAGCAAGGCAAACTCCATCAAGTCTGAGAGTCATCTGAAGATCAATTGTTTGCTCTCAGGGCCTGCAGGAGTGCAGTCCCCTTTCCTTGTACTTGGACAGTGGTTCTATTCTCTGCAGAAAATAGGGCCCACCCCCTTCAAGAATTGGAATGTGGTCAGACTCCCTGTGAGGGCTGAGGTATGAAACACACTCTTCTGCTTTTGGATAGGAGCTGAACTTTCCAGAATATTTTAATAGTAAGCCCACTTCCTCCTAGTCTTGGGTAAGAACCACTGCCTTACCCAAAGGCTTGGCAGGAAATTGTTCTCCTTTGACCTGAGGAGATCTCATCTCCTTAGTGGAAACTGATTCCATGACTATTCTGGATGCCATTTTTTCTTCATTTTGTCCCGTCTCTGTACCCTTTCTTCCAGCCTGGCAGTGTGTCTGCTCAAACAATGTTCTCAAAACATTGCCAGGTTTGCATGAGGCTTCAGTGGGTCCATGCCATCAGACAAAAGGTTTTTCCATAGATCTTTCCTAGACAAATACATTTTCAATTCTTAACTAGAACACAGAATAATGGAGGCTTCCAGAGTGATGGCAATATTCTGTTCCCTTGTATTTGTCCTGTTTGTAGGAGTATTTTCTGTTCATGAATGTTCATTTACACTTATGATATATGTTCCTAGTTATATGTATATTATCTTCAATAAAATTTTAAAAGAAAAAAAAACACTTTGTTGCACTTTTAGAACTAAAATCTCTAAATCCCTGCTCTTTCAATGCTCTTTGAATCATTCTTATCTTCCTGCTGATTTTCCTTTTAATGAAAGAGTAAATAAATTTTTGCCATGTGCTCATTTTATATTTGTATGTCAAGTTTTTTTTTTTTTTTCCAATTTTATTAAGACATATTAACACATCACAAAAACCAAGGTATACAATCACTGGCTCACAGTATCATCACATAGTTTTGCATTCCTCCCCATGACCAATTTTAGAACATTTTCATTATTCTAGAAGAGAGATAAGAATAAAAAATAAACCAAATGCTCCCAAATCCCTCATCCCCCCTTTTTGTTGATCCATAATATTGGTATAGTAAATTTGTTACTGTTGATGAAAGAATATTAAAATATTACTGTTAACTATAGTCCATAATTTACAATAATGTTTTCCCATATAACCATCTATTATTATTGTTATTATTATACATTTGTAGTAGTTCATTCAAGAACTTATTTATATTTGTAGTGCTAATCAGTGACATATGACTTTAAACAACTGCTTCAAATTCATCTACAATATGGCACTATTACTTGCAATCCCAATAAAAAGCCACCATCACCTCTATCCATTCCCAAATATTTAAGTTGAACCTCATTAACAATTCTGTACATATTAGGTAAATACTTCCCATCTTCTAGTTTCTGTCCATCTCTAGGTACCCTATATTCTACATTTTAAGACTCTGGGTATACATGATCTAGTTAGTTCATATGAAATTATACAATATTGGTCCTTTTGTGTGTGGTTCACTTCACTCAGCATTTCGTCTTCAATGTTCAACCATGTTGTCACATGCTTCAGGACCTCAATTCTTCTTCCTGCTGCATAATATTCCATTGTATGTATATATTACATTTTGTTTATCAACTCTTCTGTTGATGGACTCTTGGATTGTTTCCATCTTTTGGCAACTGTGAGTAATGCCACCATGAACATCAGTATGAAAATGTTTGTTTGTGTCTCTCCTTTAAGATCTTCTACATATATCCTGAGTAGCAGAATTGATTGCTCATAGGGCAGCTCAATATTTCATTTTCTGAGGATCCACCAAATTGTCTTCCACAGTGCTGTATCATTTTACATTGCTGTCAGCAGTGAATAAATGTACCTCCTTCTCCACAGCCTCTCCAACACTTGTCATTTGTTTAGTACCAGCCATTCTAATAAGTGTGAGATGATATCTCATAATGGTTTTGACTTGCATTTCCCTAATAGCTAATGAAGACAAGCATCTTTTCATGAGTGTTATAGCCATTTGCATTTCCTTTTTGGAAAAAATGTCTATTCATAACTTTTGCCCATTTTATACTTGAGTTGTTTGCTCTTTTATTGTGGAGTTGTAGGATTTCTTTGTATATACTGATTATCAAACCCTTGTCAGATATATGATTACCAAATAGTCTCTCAATTTAATTGGCTGCCTCTTCATACTTTTGACAAAGTCCCTTGTAGCACAGAAGTTTTCAGTCTTGAGAAGCTCCCATTTATTTATTTTTTCTTTCATTGCTGGTGCTTTGGGTATAGGGTCTAAGAAGCTACCTCGTGTCACTGGGTCTTTGAAGTGTTTCCCTTCTAGTAGTTTTGTGGTACTTTCTCTTGTATTTAGGTCTTTAATCCACTTTGAGCTACTTTTTAAATAGGGTGTGGTGTAGGAGTCCTCTTTCATTCCTTTGGACATGGATAGCCAATTCTCCTAGCACCATTTATTGAAGAGACTATTCTGTCCCAGTTCAGTGGATATGGAGGCCTTGTCAGAAATCAATTAATTAGAGATATGAAGGTCTATTTCTGTACTCTCAATTCAATTCCATTGGTCAATATGTCTATCTTTGTTCCAGTGCCTTGCTGTTTTGACCACTGTAGCTTTGAAACAAGCTTTAAAGTCAGACAGTGTAAGCCCTCCCACTTTGTTCTTCTTTTTAAGGATGGTTTTGGCTATTTGAGGCCCCTTTTCCTTCCACATAAATTTAATAACTAATATTTAAAATTCTGAGAAGTATGTTGTTGGAATTTTATTTGTATTGTGTTGAATCTGTAGACCAATTTGGGTAAGAATTGACATTTTAATGATATTTAGCCTTCCAATCCATGAAAACAAAATATATTTCCACCTATCTAGGTCTTCTTTGATTTCTTTTCGCAATGTTTTAATGATTTCTCTGCAAAGGTCCTTTACATCCTTGGTTAGATTTATTCCAGGACACTTCACTCTTTTAGTTGCTGTTGTGAGTGGAATTTTTTTCTTAATTGCATCCTCAGTTAGGTCTTATATTACATAGGAACACTAGTAATTTTTGTGCATTAATCTTGTATCTTGCCACCTTGCTGAACTGGGTTATTAGTTCAAGTAGCTTTGTTGTAGTTTTCTCAGGATTTTCCAAATATAGGATCATGTCATCTGCAAATAATCAGAGTTTTACAGCTTCCTTTCAGATTTAGATGCCTTCTATTTCCTTTTCCTGCCTAATTGCTAGAACTTATAGAATGTTGTTGACTATCAATGGTGACAGTGGGCATCCTTGCTCTTTCTTGATCTTAGAGTAAAGGCCTTCAGTCATACATTGAGTATGATGCTGGTTGTGGGGTTTTCATATATGCCCTTTATCATACTGAAGGAGTTTCCTTCAATTCTTACCTTCTGAAGTGTTTTTATCAATAAAGGATGCTGAATTTTGTCAAAGGCCTTTTCTGCATCAATTTGGATGATCAAGTGATTTTTTTTCATTTGAATTTGTTAATGTGTTGCATTACCATGTATTTTCTTGTGTTGAAACACACTTGCATGCTTTGAATAAATGCTACGTGTTTGTGGTGTATATTCTTTTAATGTACCATTGGATTCAATTTGCAAGTATTTTGTTGAGAATTTTTGCAGCGGTATTCATTAGAGATTGGTCTGTAGTTTTCCTTTTTGCCCTACCTTTATAAGGTTTTGGTATTAGAGTGATGTTTGATTCATAGAATGAGTTAGGTACTGTTCACTTTTCTTCAATGTTTTGGAAGATTTTGGGCAGAAATAGTGTAAGTTCTTTTTGGAATGTTTTGTAAAATTCCCCCTGTGAAGCCATCTGATCCTGAGCTTTTAGTTATAAGAAGGTTTTTGAAGACTAATTGAATCTTTTTACATGTGGTTACAAAGTTGCAGTCTGAAGGCCATGAAAATGTCCAAATGAAGGCATCAACACAAGTATACCTTCACCAAAAGAAGGCCAATGGCATCTGGAAAACCTCTGTTAGCTAGGAAGTCATGTGGCTGGCATCTGCTGATCCCAGGTTGTGTTTCAGCTCTACTCTCAGCTCCTGCATGTTCTTCAAATTTTCTCCATGGGTTGCAGCACCTCATTCTATCTGTGAACACTTTTGTAGAGCTCCAGTGATTTAATTAAGACCCACTCTGAATGGGTAGGGTAACACCTCCACAGAAATTATCCAAAGTTCTCACCAACAATTGATTGAGTCACATCTCCATAGAAACACTCAATCAAAGGATTCCAACCTAATCAACACTAATACATCTGGCCCCACAGGACTGCATCAAAGAACATGGTGTTCTGGGGGACATAATACATCCAAACCACCATAATGACATAAAATGAAAATAGCACATAAATATTGATTTTAAATATAAAATTTAAAATCAAATTAAAGGCATGTTGATTGACTTTGTTAAAAAGTGAGATCCAACTGTTGCTGGATTTAGATCTAAGTATAGAACTTCCCATTTTAGCTTATATTGACTGTTGATGTTTCGCATTTTCTATGGAAAAAGAAACAGAGCCTCACTAGTGCCAGTGTGACCATGAAGCATCCCAACATGTATCAAGTTGGGCATTTCCCTTTCCACCTGCCCAGTCTCTTGGGAACACGGGGAGTACATTTGCTGGGCATCCCTGGGACACCATTCCTGAGAGACGTCTTGACCTCCACTTCTGGGATTTTCAAAACACAGGTCAGGGACTCTAATTCTGCCCTTGCTCAGAAGAATTCCGAGACAATGCTCTTGACTAAAACCCCATACTTTCCAGAGAGATGTCTGGACTTATGCTTCCCCAGGTTCCAAAAGAGAGGTCAGGGATATTGCCCTGCCCTTGCCTAGAGGAATTCCAGGACAATGTTCTTGAGGACTTTGAACTCCAATTGCCTTAGTTGCCTGAGAGATCTCTGGACCTTCACTTCCTTGAAGAATTCTGGGCAATGCTCCCTAGGAGTCCTTCCCCTCTGCTAGTTCAATCTCTAGAGAATACAGGGAGAAAAGTCACTGGGCATCCCCAGGTGAGTTGTTGGGCATCCCTGGGATGTTCCTCCCTGGGAGGTGTCTAGCTCTCTGCTCCCAATATTGGGTGCTTGCCCCACCTGAGAGAAGTCCAGAAAACACTCCCAGGAATATCTTTGTCCACTAAGTGTCCTATTTCCCAAGGGATAAAAGCCAGCATGCTATAAAAGAAGGAGAGCTTTATATTCAGCTGCAATGAGTCTCAACAAAGAGGACTGAAGGGGAGATACTGCCATTGGCAAGTACTCAATTCCCATGGGCCTAAACCAGAGGTGTCTCCCTAGAATGTTAAAGAAAATACCTTGTTTGATACAAAGACAACACCATGTTTGATACAAGAATCTTTAGCTCAGATTCCTGTGTTACAGAATATGGAATGTCTCAGAAGGCATTGAAAGCCAGACTCAGGGGGAAAGGAGTCCATCATGGAGGCAGGGGTGGGGACCTCTGTGAGAGAGGTGAAAATAGGAAATAATTTAGCAGGAGGAAGGATCTGAGGGACAGGACATCTTTTTAGTCTGGTGAGAATCGAGATATGCTCCCAAAAAAGGAAGGAAAGGAGATATTGTTGGGAAGTACAAGAAAACCAAGGAGAGAGAAAGAAAGAGAAAGAAAGAGATTGAAACTTGATTTGACTTCCATTGAACTCATGCTTGACATGGAGAGAAGCCCTCGGTCAGGTCTCAAGGTTGGTATCACCCATTTCCCAGAGCCTCCTTGGAGCTCCGTGGCATGTGCATGGGCTCCTTCCACCTCCGAAGAGGGGGGCGAGAGGCTCAGAGTGGACTGAGTTCATGATCAGAGACTCTGGATTCCTAAAGACACAGAGTTGCATGAAGACATAGAAGAGGATAGCAATGAGTCAAGTGAGAAGAAAAAGCAAAACAAAAGCATGCAACCTAGTCTTCTGATCAACAGCCATGACTTAACAGACCATATGGTCAGAGAAAAGTGTCTCCTGGCTGACTCACCAAAATATGCTGCCAGATCTGGGTCAAGGTTCTTGGCCATGGTACAAGAAGGAATTCACAGGCACATCACAGCATAGAGTTACCAGATGGAAAGTTTATTGAATACACCTATGAGAAGATATGTGGGCACTCCTGCAAGAAAAGAGGGGTGAGAGGAAGGAGGCCCTGGCAATTTACTTTTCTTTTTTCATACAATTTTTTTTGTGAAATTTAACATATATACAAAACAGTGATAACTTTCAAAGTATGATTTAAAAAGTGGTTGGCAAATTTCAAAGAATATTGGGGGTTACAATTCCCTTAGAGTTATTTCCTTCTAGCTATTCTAATACCCTAGCATCTAAACATACATGTATATGTATATGTGTGTGTGTGTGTGTGTGCATATATACAGATTCAGTATTCATAATCCTTTGTTAAATCCTATCTTGTCTGTCGCCACCCTTTCCTCTCATTTAATGATTTTCTTGATACAATGGAGTGTCCAGACAGTGAGCACCACTTGTTCATATTAAAAAGGTTTGTAAACATTATGGGGAAGGGGGCTGCATCTGGTTGATGCTTTTAAAGAGACTGTTGCCTCTGGGATATTAGAACTTGTCTGGTATAGAAATACTTTGGTGAATTTAAGTTTCTTAAAAATAAATAGTGAGGGGAACTTTTATAGAGTCTCAGATAGGGATCCATGTATTTCAGGACTATTATTGGTTAGGGTGTGGCATATTGTGTTCATTTGGGATATTTTTCTGGAGTTTGCATAAGAGTAATCTCCAGGAAAGCCTCTCAATCTTATTTGAAATCGCTTTGCCACTGTAACCTTATTTTGTTTCCTTTCTTTCCCCCATTTTGGTCAAGAAGACATTTTCAATCCCTCAATTCCAGGTCCAGGCTCATTCCTGGGAGTCATGTCCCATGTCACCAGGGAGATTCACTCACCTGGAATCATAGCCCATGTAGGGATGAGGGTAATTGGTTTATTTGGTGAATTGGACTTAGATAGAGAAAGGCCACATCTGAGCAACCAAAGAGGTTCTCTGGAGGGTCCTCTTAATAATGCATGATTAATAATATGGCATAATTATAGTAAGGCTTAGGCTTCCTTTTACAGCCATAAGTTTCACAAGAGGAAGCCTCAAGGTCAAGGGCTTGACTTACTCAGTAGGAGGTTCCTAATTTCATGTAGCATATATTCTGTCCAAGGTAATCAAATCAGTATCTCACATTATCTTCACCTAGTTGTACAATCATACCCTCAATTGATATATATCTATATCTATATCTATATCTATATCTATATCTATATCTATATCTATATCTATCTATCTATATATATATGTATATAAAACACAAAACATCACGAACCTTTTATCAGCCCCTAATTATTTATCCCTAGTATTCACATAGTACTGGTAAGGTATTCCTAGTTATCCCTAATAAATACAGGCTATAATAGGTAATGGGTAGTTTTTCCATATATCCCTCTGTTGTTAACTCTTTGTACCAGCGTCCTAACTTAGAAGTAGATCATGCAAACACTTACTTATAGTTGTGGTGCTAATTTGTGGGCTACATGCCTTTAAACACACACTATCAAAGATGATTACCTTAAATGTGGCACTGATACTTATAATCCCTTTAGCAAACAATCATTACCCATTTCCATTCACATACCTTTAAGTTTGCCCCCATTATCATGTCTGTTCATATTAGGTTATCATTCCACCTTGACTAGCTTCTGTCTATCACTGGGTCCCCTGTATTCTACATTATGAGACATTTATTTTCCATTGTTCATGGCGTTCACATTAGTGGCACCAGACAGTATCTCTCCTTTTGTGTCTGACTTATTTCACTCAGCTTTACATCTTTAATGTTCATCCATGTTTTCTTATGTCTCAGGACCTCATTCCTTCTTACTGCTGCATAGTATTCCATCATATCTATATATCACATTTTGTTTATCCATTCATCTGTTGAAGGACACTTGCATTGTTTTCATTTCTTGACAACTGTGAACACTGCTACTATGAACATCAGTGTGCAAATGTCTGTTTGTGTCACTGCTTTTAGGTCTTTTGGGTATATACTGAGAAATGAAATTACCAACTCAATATCTCGTTTTCTGAGGAACTGACAAAATGTTTTCCACAGCAGCTGTACCATTATAAAGTCCCACCAGCAATGAATAAGAGTTCCAATTTTCACATCCTGTACAGCATTAGTAGTTTTCTGGTCTTTTAGTGGCAGTCATTCTTATTGATGTGAGATGATATCTCAATGTGGTTTTGATTTACATTGCCCTAATAGCTACTGAAGATGAACAGTTTTTCATGGTTTTTAACCATTTTTATTTCCTATTCAGGGAAACATCTTTCCATATCTTTTGACCATTTTTTGAATGGGCTGTTTGTACTATTGTTTTTGAGTTATAAGATTATTTATATATGCAAGGTATCAGTCTCTTATCAGATATACAGTTTCCAAATATTTTCTCCCATTGTGTTGGCTGCCTCTTCACCTTTTAGATAAAGTTCTTTGAGGCAGAGAAGCTTTTGATTTTGAGGAGCTCCCATTTATCAATTTTTTTCTTTTGTTGCTTGTGCTTTGGGTATAAGGTCTAAGACGCTATCTCCTAATACTAGTTCTTAAAGATGTATCCTGACATTATCTTCTAGGAGTTCTATGTTACTGTCTTTTATATTGAGGTCTTTGATCCACTTTGAGTTAATTTTTTGTATAGGGTGTGAGGTAGGTGTCCTCTTTCATTCTTTCGGATATGATTATCCAGTTCTCCCAGCCCCAATTCTTAAAGAGACTGTTCTGTCCCAGTTCAGTGGATTTTGGGGTCTTATCAAAAAGTCAGTTAACCATAGATCTGGGGGTCTGTTTCTGAACTCTTGATTTGATTCCATTCATCAATGTGCCTATCTTTGTGCCAGTACCAGCTGTTTTGACAACTGTCATTTTATAGCAAGCTTTAAAGTCAAGCAATGTAACTACTCCCATTTTGTTCTTTTTTAGAACATTTTTGGTAATTTGAGGCCTTTTTCCCTTCCAAATAAATTTGATAACTTTTCCAAGTTTGCAAACTAAATTGTTGGAATTTTCATTGGAAGTGCATTGAATCTGTAATCAATTTGGGTAGAATTGACATCTTAAAGATGTTTAGCCTTCTATCCATGAACACAGAACATATTTACACTTTTATGGATTAGCTTTACTTTCTCCCACCCCCCTTTTTTGTTTGGGGCTCTTTCTCCTACCCTTTCTTCTCTCTGTGGCAGCTCCTGGTAGTAGACAATGCATTTGGGTGGGTCTGTTGGGTCTTCCCATCTACATAAAGGACTCATTCAGGTGGGTGTTGTTTGGCCCTCAGGTACTGTTTATTCTGTTTATTGCTTTTCTTCTCAGAGATATCTTTCTCTTTGATTTCTGTGCCAGTTGGGATGTACTGTCTCCTCCCAAACACCATTTTCTTTCTTGCAATCTTGTGGGGGCAGATATATTTGTGTTGATTAGATTGGAATTCTTTGATGGAGTGTTTCCATGGACATGCGATTCAATCAAGTGTAAGTGAAATGTTTCACTGGATAATTTCCATGGAGGTGTTATCCCACCCATTCAAGGTGGGTGATAATTGGATCACTGAAGTCATATAAAATTGTTCACAGACAGAAGGGCCTCAGAGAAGCTAGGAGTGACATTTTGAAAGGCAATTGAGTGTGACATTTTGAAGAGAAACTGCAGCTAAGAGAGGACAGAATGCACCAAAAGCAACATTTTGGAGAATGACATTTTGAAACACAACCTGGGAGCAAGTGGATGCCAGACATGTGCCTTCTGAGCTAACAGAGGTTTTCTGGATGCCATTGGCCATTCTTCTGTGATGGAAACCTATGGTTGACACCTTAGCTTGTACATTTTTATGGCCTTAGACTGTAACTTTGTAACCAAATAAGCTCCTTATATAAAAGCCAATCCATTTCTGTTATTTTGCATTCTGGCAGGAATAGCAAACTGGAATAGATTTTGGTACCAGGAGTGGGGTACCACTGAGGTTGCAAATACCACACATTTTGGAATGGCTTTTTAAATGAATAAGGGAACGATTCTGGAAGAATTTGATTGGGGAGTTTAATACATTTACATTCAACATTATTACTGTGAAGGCATTTCTTGAATCAGCCATCTTATCCTTTGGTTTATGTTTGTCAGATATATTTTTTCCTCTCTCTCTTAATATCCCTTAATGTACCCATACTGAATCTCTTTAGTACAGAACGCTTCTCCATATCTCTCTCTCCTTTCATTGTTTCTCTGTTGGTAGGACTCCCTTTATTATCTCAAGTAGGGCAGGTCTCTTGTTAGCAAATTCTCTCAGCATTTGTTTTTCTGTGAAAAATTTAAGCTCTCCCTAAAATTTGAAGGAGAGCTTTGCTGGATAAAGAATTCTTGGTTGGCAATTTTTCTCTCTCAGAATTTTCAATGTCATTCCACTGCCTTCTTGCCTCCATGGTGGCTGCTGAGTAGTCGCTACTTTGTCTTATGCTGTTTCCTTTGTATGTGGTGAATTGCTTTTCTTTTGCTGTTTTCAGAACTTGCTCCTTCTCTTCCATATTTGACAGTGTGATCAGAATTTCTTGGAATGGGTTCATTTAGATTTATTCTATTTGGAGTTCACTGAGCATTTATGATTTGTGTATTTATGGTGTTTAGATTTGGGAAGTTTTCCCCAACAATTTCTTTTGAATACTCTTCATAGACATTTACTGTTCTCTTCCCCTTCTGGAACAATGAGTCTTATATTTGGATGTTTTATATTATCTATCATATCCCTGAGGTCCGTTTCAATTTTTTTTAATTTTTTTCCCCATTCTTTATTTTGTTCTTTCATTTTCCATTCTGCCATACTTCAGGTCACTAATTTGCTGTTCAGCTTCCTCTAGTCTTGTACTATGAGTATTCAGAATCTTTTTAATTTGTTTAACATTTTTTTTTTATTTTCATAAGATCATCTATATTTTTATTTGCTCTTGCATTTTCTTCTTTATGCTCTTCTAGAGTCTTCTTTATGCCCTTTATATCCTGTGACATGCTCTTCTTCATGTCCTTTAAATCCTTGTCCATGGTCTTGTTGTTCATCTTTAGTTCTTTGATTAATTGCTTCAAGTACTCTGCCTCCTCTGATCTTTTGTTTTGGGTTTTGGGGCTTGAGTTACCCATATTGCCTGTTTTTTTTTTTCATATGCTTTAAAATTTTCTGTTGTTTTTGGCCTCTTGGCATTTGCTTAACTTGATAGGGTTCTTTTAGGATATGTAGACTGATTCAAACCCTTATCTCTAACTTGTCAGATCTACAGCTTTGTGGAGTACACTTTAACTAACCAGGAGGTGGCATCTGCAAGCCACCTATTCCCCTCAAGTCAGTTCTCCCCCACTTTGTCTTTGTGGTGGGTGGGGGTGTGAGACTCGTGGTATCCAATTGGTGAACCAAGCTTATGTGTATATTTGATGTTGCCAGCCCTGCATATGGGGCATTTGTCTGAGTGGTTATGGAGGGAGGCAGCTTTAATAATCAAATCCCCCAGGTGTTCCTGGAGATTTAAAACTGTTTCAATAGTCTAATATTTCAGTTCAGTCTTGCCACAGTTTGTCTCTGCCACTGACCAACAAATCCTTTGTATTGCTGTGTTGTTGCAAGTGGGTCCCTCTTCCAAGCTGTGCACTCCTAGATCCTCTGCTGATGGATGACTGTGCTATGTCACAGGTGACTGCTGTCCCCCAAGGGAAGTTCTGGGCTGCAGGGCTGTGTAGGGGCATTCCCAATCTGCTGAAACGATGGCTGAATGGGGCATGTTAATTTCCCCCTTTTCACACAGCTCCACCTTTCCAGCTCTGAGGCAGTTAGCTGAGGGTGGGGGAAAGGGTATTGTCCATTCCCAATATTGTGGTGTGTGTGTGTGTTGTTGGAAACACTTCCCATCACACTGGATTGCTTGGGGTAGCTCTGGGCTGTGGCCCTGGCACCAGGCAGGAGCATTCCCAGCCCACCAGGAAGAAGGCTGTAAGGGGACACCCTCCTTTTTTTTGAGAAGTTGTGGTATTTAGCAAATTTTCTCAGCCACTGGAATTATTGCCTTGTGTCTCAGAGCTCTCTTAGCTTTGCTCTTTTCTGGGTCCAAATTGCAAGTCTTTGAGGCTTTCTGTAATGGGTTTCTTAGAGTAATTGTTTTTTAAAAAAGAGAAAAAGATAAAAAAAAAATAAGGATCCTCCTTGCAGATCTAATGGGCTATTGAAATGCTAAGAGACAAGGAGGTTAGGGCCATTAAGGAACAATCAAGGAAGCAGAGAAACCAGCTCTTCAGACAAGGAAACTCATTTACTGGATTTGCATATGAGCCTGACTCTGAGCCCTGCCCCTCTCTGTTCTATCTTCACAAGAGACTCCAAAAAGTCTCTGTTTTTATTTTTGGGTTTTTTTTTTTTTTTTTTGCTGTTTCTGCTAGCCTTATCTCCTCTCCACTGGGCTGACTTCTCCCAGATTCTCTGGTGACTGATATCTGTCTATCTATGTTTGGAGTTTGGAACAGTTGATGGAGGTTTCAATAAAGAACTGCAACTGCAGTTCTCCCTTCTCATTCTCAGAACCAATGACCCCTCCTCCCACAGGGCTGAGCCTGGCAGGGAGGGGCATAGGTCCCCTGGCCACAAGAGCATACAGATTTCACTGATCTCAGCTGTTCCATGCATTCATAAGTGTTGTATGAAGTATGCCCATTGTCAATTTGCTCTCCAGTGTTCAGTCCATGCAGTTCCTGTCTTTCTACCTGCTTTCCTGGAGGAGTAACTAAAACCTACACCTCCCCACTCTGTCATCTTGCCCAACGTCAGCTATGTAATATTATATTCTATTTCCTGAGGACATCTCCTGTAAGTGTAGTGAGTGCAAATCAAATTACATAAAGACTAACAATTTTGATATGCATTTAACAGTGAGTATTTATTTAATATGGATCAATTTGAACAAAAGCATAGTTATAGAGATGGCACATATTATCTATATATGTAAAATGCTGCATGGCAGGACAAATTAATTTTTTCTTGTAAATATTCTAAGATGTGCAAACACAGCTAACTGAAGATAAGGCATTTTCATCCTTAGTTTATGGTTATTGATATGTGGAATGATATCTAACTTTTTTTAAGTTTTAATCAATGCTAATATTGTACTTTATGAATCAATTTCTCTCAATTTTTTCATTGCCTCTAACATCTTTCTTCCTCAAACTGTAGATGATGGGGTTCAGCATGGGAATCACAATAGTGTAAAATATAGACACTACCACATCCAATATCATGGTCCAAAGCATAACAGGATATTGGCCTCACTTACATGAAGTGGATTGTCCTATGGTACATTGACAAACTAGTTTGGTGAGGGCCACTAGTGGAAAAGACTTGTGCCTCCATTCATCAGAACACATCTTCAAAGTGGCCAACAGAATGAAACCATAGGAAATCAGGACAATGAATTTAGTGGTTATCTCAATAGTTGCCCACAAAATAGAAGAGAATAAGCTGGTTTAAATGTCAGAAAAAGAAATAGTGAAGAGTGGAGAGAGGTTACAAAAGACATGTCTAATTTCATTGGATGCACAGGATTGGCTAAAATTGGCCACTATGTGGAAAGTAGCAACAAAATTCCACCAAAATAAGAAGCAATGATGAGTGGCAGATTGAATTGGTGTGACATGTTAAATGAATCCTGCAGTGTGTTGTATATTGCTAAATAATGATCAGAAGCCATTACAGCTAAGAGTAAACAAACTCCCTATAGTCTCAAAAGTAACAGCCAGAAACATCTGTGTTGAACTTCCAATTAATGAAATGTCCTTATTCTTTGCCAGGAAATTGAAAACATTTTAGGGGAAATGACTGAAGAATAGTAGACATCCAAGAATGACAACACACTCAGAAAATAGTACACATAGTTGTGAGGCCAGGAATCCCCAATGATCAATATAATCAGTCCCAAATTTCCATAAGAATAAAGAGATAAATTGCTAGAAATAATAAAAGTAGGAAAACTTGCAGCTCAAACTCATCCACAAAGCCATCAATATAAACAGGGTGACTTCAGTCACATTCTTCAGTCCACTCTGTATATATCCAAATTGGACAGCAACATTGACATTTCAGTATATATTTATAAGTCCTCAAAGAAATATTTGGTGAACATATAGCAATTCAAAAATTATAACCTTATATTTGTTTCTTGGAAGGGTGTACAGAAATCCAAGGCTTTATTGTGGTCAAAAAAGTTGATCCAAGTGGATGAATTTCCCTGCAAAAATTAAAGGAAGGAGCTATATTATTCAGTTGTTGGCTATACAAGTCTTTAAGAAAACTCTGTGAAGTCAAGTTATTAATTTCCACTTCATTTCAGATGATTTTTACATCTTGTTCTCATATGACTATCTTACAACTTGCAAACACAAATGAATATTGGAATTTTGAAATCCAAAAACATTATAGTGTAAAGCCCAAATCTGAGTACTAGCCCTACATTTGCTACAATATGCATAAAATGCCTTCCTTAATGGTGGTAATTATAAATGTGAACAACTGCATTCACATTGCAATATTGTATTAAATTTAAAGGTGAAGCACGTGTGAAACAAGTAATTTTTGAATGTTTCTGGATGACTACAAATTGGGATAATTTAGAGTCACGTATCAACTTGTCTTAAACAGCAGCCCTTCATACCAAACAACTGTGAGTTCTTTCCTTGCAGTGATGTTTTTCCATTACTCCTCCAGGAACAGTGTTGAACAGGGCTGCAGATAGTATTCTGGAGGTAGACGTATATTGCCTACAAACAAAAGGAATGAAATGTCTTGTTTTTAATCAGTTTTCTTTCTTGAAGTACATATCTATAACTTGCCTGATTTGGGCTGTCCAGCATGTTTTATTATTATTTTTGTTTTTCCAATTTTGACCTGATAATATAAGGTGTTTCTCTATTCATATGCTCATTATCCCTGCAATTACCTTGTGTACATTAAAACTAGTAGGTTTTTCTGACATAGTCTGTCAATAAGAAATCATAGCCATTTCATTAATATATTATCATTGCTTGTGTATCCTCTAAAATAACTACAAAATAAATATCACCAAATGATCATTAATACAATCATTTAAGTCATTGCTAAAAGAATTAAATCATATTTGCCACAAGTAGGATTTGATTTCTGATATCCTACCCTATGCCATCACACTTTCTTATTTTGTGGGGTGTGAAGAAAGAAAACATTATGTATTGTTCAGGGATCTCTAGGGAATCAGATAAATAGAACTGAGTTTTTATTGGAATTGATTCATATGACTGATCAGATAGTTACCTTCAAGTTCTGTAGGGCAGGCACAAGCTGGGAATTCTGATGAAGGTTTATGATGAATTTCCCAGGAGACCAAACAACTGGACAAAATAACATGGTCATTCAGTCAGTCTCATTCAATCATATTCCAATGTTTTAGCCATATAAACATCTAATGCCCTGCTCTAAAAATGTCATTCACCCAACCTCCTGTTATCCCTGAGGGACCAGACTCCTGACCTTGAGTCTGCCTTGAGGAATCCATCACCAAACCTCTACCTGAAGAGATTACCCAGCTGTGACTAATAAGTCTGTAACCACTTCTCCTGAGGAAACAGCCCTCACTCCTCAGTCTTAAGGGAGTTATCCTGCTTCACAAGATGAAACTGCAATGGGAAGTGCTGAGGTTGTTAGTTTGCAAGACAAATCTAATTCTTCTCATGATCCCCCACATCACTCCTCTTTTCTTCCAGACCCATAACTAGACTGAAGTCTGAACAGGTGACAAAAGATGCAAAAGTGTGACCCATGAAAAGGTGCACTATGCTACAAAATGATTTTCCCAATTTAAATTGAAAGACATTGGGGAAAATGCATGGGAATGGATATTAGGTGCGTGGAGTAATGGTAGAAGTAATATAAAGTTGGATTAGGCTGAATTTATTTACATGGATCACTAAGCATAGATTTTGGATTCATTGTTGTAGTTTGATGGGTTAGGAAGTGCTCTAAGAGTTTTTCCTGTGGTTGTCAGAAGCATGGACCAAAAGGTGGCCTACATTGCCTGGGGTCAATGTGCTAGAAATGCCCTCATATATTGTAGATGAGAGGACCCAAAGACTTAGGGAGATTGGAATGGTAAAGTGGATTTATCATGTAAGCTGCTCACCTACCCCAGGAATGTCCAGAAGATACACCTTTCACAAGGATTATGAGGAATAAATTTGTGCCACTGATTCTATCATCCCTCAAGGGCCCTGTGGTTGCTCTTCTCAGTAGGTCAGATATTACTGTGGGAACTGCTGTTATTGAATTTGGATTATTGAACAAAATGGTGATGATTCAGATCCCTGGCTGGCAGAAGCCAATTGGCAGCACTTCATTGCCAAAGACCAAGTAGGTGTGGCTACCACAATCAACAGCAGACTTAAAGAACAATCAAGTCTTTAATCACAAAAAACTTTGATTACAAAAATAGAGATCAAGTGTACCTTAAACAATTTCCAGGCTTTAGACAGTTTACAGACCCATAGTCTTGTGAAAGAAGTGAAGGCTGGTCCCTTTGGGAAAGAATCATGCTACAATGTCAAAAATTTATAGTATTGATATTCTGCCCAGTCTCCCCCAAAGATAACTAAGACCTTTTTTTTTTTTTTTAATTCAGTTTTATTGAAATATATTCACAAACCATACAGTCATCCATGGTATACAATCAACTGTTCACAGTATGATCATATAGTTATGCGTTCATCACCACAATCTATTTCTGAACATTTTCCTTACATCAGAAAGAATCAGAATAAGAATAAAAAATAAAAGTGAAAAGAGAATACCCACACCATCCCCCCATCCCACCCTATTTGTCATTTAGTTTTTACTCCCATTTTTCTACTGATTTTTTTTTCAATTTTTTAACTTTGTTTATCAAAAAATTAAAAACAAACAGGCAAACAACAACCAAAAAAACCCCACAACATTTCAAACAAAGCAATGGATTAAGGAAAACAAATAACCTAAAATAACTACTTTGCTTCCAATATGTTCCTACCATACCCCAAGAAAATTAATAAACCATGTCCAAAGAGAGGAGTAAGAAAAACAAATAATCTAAAATACCTACATTGCTTCCAACATGTTCCTACCATACCCCAAGAAAATTAACAACTCCTAAGAAAACAAAGGAATAAGAGAAAAAAAAAACCTAAAATAACTCTATTGCTTCCAACATGATCTTACTATATCCAAGAAAGTTTACAAACCATAATCATCCCTGAGCATTCCCATAACGTTGAGATTACCCTCCATAGTTTATCTGTTCTTATTAGATTATCATTCCCCCTCCACTAATTGGTATCTCTAGGTCCCCTACATTCTACAGTATAACACATTGTACATTTTTCACAGAATTCTCATTAGTGGTAACATACAATATCTCTCTTTTTGTGCCTGGCTTATTTTGCTCAGCATTATGTCTTTTTTTTTTTTTTTTTAATCTTCCTTTTATTGAGATATATTCATATACCACGCAGTCATACAAAACAAATCGTACTTTCGATTGTTCACAGTACCATTACATACTTGTACATTCATCACCCAAATCAATCCCTGACACTTTCATTAGCACACACACAAGAATAACAAGAATAATAATTAGAGTGAAAAAGAGCAATTGAAGTAAAAAAGAACACTGGGTACCTTTGTCTGTTTGTTTCCTTCCCCTATTTTTCTACTCATCCATCCATAAACTAGACAAAGTGGAGTGTGGTCCTTATGGCTTTCCCAATCCCCTTGTCACCCCTCATAAGCTACATTTTTATACAACTGTCTGCGAGATTCATGGGTTCTGGGTTGTAGTTTGATAGTTTCAGGTATCCACCACCAGCTACCCCAATTCTTTAGAACCTAAAAAGGGTTGTCTAAAGTGTGCGTAAGAGTGCCCACCAGAGTGACTTCTCGGCTCCTTTTGGATTCTCTCTGCCACTGAAGCTTATTTCATTTCCTTTCACATCCCCCTTTTGGTCAAGAAGATGTTCTCCGTCCCACGATGCCAGGTCTACATTCCTCCCCGGGAGTCATATTCCACGTTGCCAGGGAGATTCACTCCCCTGGGTGTCTGATCCCACGTAGGGGGGAGGGCAGTGATTTCACCTTTCAAGTTGGCTTAGCTAGAGAGACAGGGCCACATCTGAGCAACAAAGAGGCATTCGGGAGGAGGCTCTTAGGCACAACCATAGGGAGGCCTAGCCTCTCCTTTGCAGCAACCATCTTCCCAAGGGTAAAACCTGTGGTAGAGGGCTCAACCCATCAAACCACCAGTCCCCTATGTCTGTGGTCATGTTAGCAACCATGGAGGTGGGGTAGGCGAATACCCCTGCATTCTCCACAGGCTCCTCAAGGGGGCACTGAACCTTTTTTTTTTTCCCTTTTTTTTTTTTTTAACTTTCCCTACTTTTTTAAATCAACTGTATGAAAAAAAAGTTAAAAAGAAAACAAACATACAATAAAAGAACATTTTAAAGAGACCATAACAAGGGAGTAAGAAAAAGACAACTAACCTAAGATAACTGCTTAACTTCCAACATGTTCCTACTTTACCCCAAGAAAGTTACCTAATATAGCAACATTTCTGTGAACTTGCTCCTACTATATCCATCAGAAATTAACAGACCATAGTCATTCCTGGGCATCCCCAGAACGTTAAATAGCTTATCTGTTCTTCTTGGATTATTGTTCCCCCTTCCTTAATTGCTCTCTATTGCTAGTTCCCCTACATTCTACATTATAAGCCATTTGTTTTATATTTTTCAAAGTTCACATTAGTGGTAGCATATAATATTTCTCTTTTTGTGCCTGGCTTATTTCGCTTAGCATTATGTCTTCAAGGTTCATCCATGTTGTCATATGTTTCACGAGATCGTTCCTTCTTACTGCCGCGTAGTATTCCATCGTGTGTATATACCACATTTTATTTATCCACTCATCTGTTGAAGGACATTTGGGTTGTTTCCATCTCTTGGCAATTGTGAATAATGCTGCTATGAACATTGGCGTGCAGATATCTGTTCGTGTCACTGCTTTCCGATCTTTCGGGTATATACCGAGAAGTGCAATCACTGGGTCGAATGGTAACTCTATATCTAGTTTTCTAAGGAACTGCCAGACTGACTTCCAGAGTGGCTGAACCATTATACAGTCCCACCAACAGTGAATAAGAGTTCCAATTTCTCCACATCCCCTCCAGCATTTGTAGTTTCCTGTTTGTTTAATGGCAGCCATTCTAACCGGTGTTAGATGGTATCTCATTGTGGTCTTAATTTGCATCTCTCTAATAGCTAGTGAAGCTGAACATTTTTTCATGTGTTTCTTGGCCATTTGTATTTCCTCTTCAGAGAACTGTCTTTTCATATCTTTTGCCCATTTTATAATTAGGGCCGACTGTACTATTGTCATTGAGTTGTAGGATTTCTTTATATATGCAAGATATCAGTCTTTTGTCAGATACATGGTTTCCAAAAACTTTTTCCCATTGAGTTGGCTGCCTCTTTACCTTTTTGAGAAATTCCTTTGAGGTGCAGAAACTTCTAAGCTTGAGGAGTTCCCATTTATCTATTTTTTCTTTTGTTGCTTGTGCTTTGGGTGTAAAGTCTAGGAAGTGGCCGCCTAATACAAGGTCTTGAAGATGTTTTCCTACATTATCTTCTAGGAGTTTTATGGTACTTTCTTGTATATTGAGATCTTTGGTCCATTTTGAGTTAATTTTTGTGTAGGGGGTGAGGTAGGGGTCCTCTTTCATTCTTTTGGATATGGATATCCAACTCTCCCAGCCCCACTTGTTGAAAAGACCATTATGACTCAGTTCAGTGACTTTGGGGGCCTTATCAAAGATCAGTCGGCCATAGATCTGAGGGTCTATCTCCGAATTCTCAATTCGATTCCTTTGATCTATATGTCTATCTTTGTGCCAGTACCATGCTGTTTTGGCAACTGTGGCTTTATAATAAGCTTCAAAGTCAGGGAGTGTAAGTCCTCCCACTTCATTTTTCTTTTTTAGAGTGTCTTTAGCAATTCGAGGCATCTTCCCTTTCCAAATAAATTTGATAACTAGCTTTTCCAAGTCTGCAAAGTAGGTTGTTGGAATTTTGATTGGGATTGCATTGAATCTGTAGATGAGTTTGGGTAGAATTGACATCTTAATGACATTTAGCCTTCCTATCCATGAACATGGAATATTTTTCCATCTTTTAAGGTCCCCTTCTATTTCTTTTAGTAGAGTTATGTAGTTTTCTTTGTATAGGTCTTTTACATCTTTGGTTAAGTTGATTCCTAGGTACTTGATTTTTTTAGTTGCTATTGAAAATGGTATCTTTTTCTTGAGTGTCTCTTCAGTTTGTTCATTTCTAGCATATAGAAACATTACTGACTTATGTGCATTCACCTTGTATCCCGCTACTTTGCTAAATTTGTTTATTAGCTCTAGTAGCTGTATCGTCGATTTCTCAGGGTTTTCTAGATATAAGATCATATCATCTGCAAACAATGACAGTTTTACTTCTTCTTTTCCAATTTGGATGCCTTTTATTTCTTTGTCTTGCCAGATTGCCCTGGCTAGCACTTCCAGCACCATGTTGAATAACAGTGGTGATAGCGGGCATCCTTGTCTTGTTCCTGATCTTAGAGGGAAGGCTTTCAGTCTCTCTCCATTGAGTACTATGCTGGCTGTGGGTTTTTCATATATGTTCTTTATCATGTTGAGGAAGTTTCCTTCAATTCCTACCTTTTGAAGTGTTTTTATCAAAAAGGGATGTAGGATTTTGTCAAATGCTTTTTCAGCATCTATTGAGATGATCAATTGATTTTTCCCTTTTGACTTGTTAATGTGTTGTAATACATTGATTGATTTTCTTATGTTGAACCATCCTTGCATGCCTGGAATAAACCCCACTTGGTCATGGTGTATGATTTTTTTAATGTGTCTTTGGATTCGATTTGCAAGTATTTTGTTGAGGATTTTTGCATCTATATTCATTAGGGAGATTGGCCGGTAGTTTTCCTTTTTTGTAACATCTTTGCCTGGTTTTGGTATTAGATTGATGTTAGCTTCATAAAATGAGTTAGGTAGTGTTCCATTTTCTTCAATGTTTTGAAAGAGTTTGAGTAAGATTGGTGTCAGTTCTTTCTGGAAAGTTTGGTAGAATTCCCCTGTGAATTCATCTGGCCCTGGGCATTTATTTGTGGGAAGATTTTTGATGACTGATTGGATCTCTTTGCTTGTGATGGGTTAGTTGAGGTCTTCTATTTCTTCTCTGGTCAGTCTAGGTTGTTCATATGTTTCCAGGAAATTGTCCATTTCCTCTACATTATCCAGTTTGTTGCCATACAGTTGTTCATAGTATCCTCTTATAATTTTTTTAATTTCTTCAGGATCTGCAGTTATGTCACCTTTTTCATTCATTATTTTGTTTATATGGGTCTTCTCTCTTTTTGATTTTGTCAGTCTAGCTAGGGGCTTGTCAATCTTGTTGATCTTCTCAAAGAACCAACTTTTGGTGATATTTATCCTCTCTATTGTTTTTTTGTTCTCTATGTCATTTATTTCTCCTTTAATCCTTGTTATTTCTTTTCTTCTACTTGGTTTAGGATTGGTTTGCTGTTCATTTTCTAGCTTCTTCAGTTGATCCATTAGTTCTTTGATTTTGGTTCTTTCTTCCTTTTTAATATATGCGTTTAGTGCTATAAATTTCCCCCTTAGCACTGCTTTTGCTGCATCCCATAGGTTTTGGTATGTTGTGTTCTCATTTTCATTCATCTCTATATATTTAGCAATTTCTCTTGCTATTTCTTCTTTAACCCACTGATTGTTTAGGAGTGTGTTGTTTAACCTCCAGGTATTTGTGAATTTTCTAAGTCTCTGATGGTTATTGACTTCTAATTGTATTCCATTGTGGTCAGAGAATGTGCTTTGAATAATTTCAATCTTTTTAAATTTATTGAGGCTTGTTTTATGTCCCAGCATATGATCTATTCTGGAGAAAGTTCCATGAGCACTAGAAAAGTATGTGTATCCTGGTGATTTGGGATGTAATGTCCTGTATATGTCTGTTAAATCTAATTCATTTATCAGATTGTTTAGGTTTTCAATTTCCTTATTGGTCTTCTGTCTGGTTGATCTATCTATAGGAGAGAGTGATGTGTTGAAGTCTCCCACAATTATTGTGGAAACATCAATTGCTTCCTTTAGTTTTGCCAGTGTTTCTCTCATGTATTTTGTGGCACCTTGGTTGGGTGCATAGACATTTACGATTGTTATTTCTTCTTGCTGGATTGCCCCTTTTATTAGTACGTAGTGGCCTTCTTTGTCTCTCAAAACATCCCTGCATTTGAAGTCTATTTTATCTGAGATTAATATTGCTACACCTGCTTTCTTTTGGCTGTAGCTTGCATGAAATATTTTTTTCCATCCTTTCACTTTCAGTTTCTTTGTGTCCCTGTGTCTAAGATGAGTCTCTTGTATGCAACATATTGATGGTTCATTTTTTTTGATCCATTCTGCGAATCTATATCTTTTAATTGGGGAGTTTAATCCATTTACATTCAACGTTATAACCGTGAAGGCATTTCTTGAATCAGCCATCTTATCCTTTGGTTTATGTTTGTCATATTTTTCCCCTCTCTCTATTAATATCCTTTATTGTACCCATACCAAATCTCTTTAGTACTGAACCTTTCTCCAAGTCTCTCTGTCCTTTCTTTGTTTCTCTGTCTGTAGGGCTGTCTTTAGTATCTCCAGTAGGGCAGGTCTCTTGTTAGCAAATTCTCTCAGCATTTGTTTGTCTGTGAAAAATTTAAGCTCTCCCTCAAATTTGAAGGAGAGCTTTGCTGGATAAAGTATTCTTGGCTGGAAATTTTTCTCACTCAGAATTTTAAATATATCGTGCCACTGCCTTCTTGCCTCCATGGTGGCCGCTGAGTAGTCACTACTTAGTCTTATGCTGTTTCCTTTGTATGTGGTGAATTGCTTTTCTCTTGCTGCTTTCAGAACTTGCTCCTTCTCTTCTGTGTTTGACAGTGTGATCAGTATATGTCTCGGAGTGGGTTTATTTGGATTTATTCTATTTGGAGTTCGCTGAGCATTTATGATTTGTGTATTTATGTTGTTTAGAAGATTTGGGAAGTTTTCCCCAACAATTTCTTTGAATACTCTTCCTAGACCTTTACCCTTTTCTTCCCCTTCTGGGACACCAATGAGTCTTATATTTGGACGTTTCATATTATCTATCATATCCCTGAGGTCCATTTCGATTTTTTCAATTTTTTTCCCCATTCTTTCTTTTATGCTTTCATTTTCCATTCTGTCATCTTCCAGGTCACTGATTCGTTGTTCAACTTCCTCTAGTCTTGTACTATGAGTGTCCAGAATCTTTTTAATTTGGTCAACAGTTTCTTTAATTTCCATAAGATCATCCATTTTTTTATTTAGTCTTGCAATGTCTTCTTTATGCTCTTCTAGGGTCTTCTTGATTTCCTTTATCTCCTGTACTATGGTCTCATTGTTCATCTTTAGTTCTTTGAGTAGCTGCTCTAGGTGCTGTGTCTCTTCTGGTCTTTTGATTTGGGTGATTGGGCTTGGATTATCCATATCGTCTGGTTTTTTCATATGCTTTATAATTTTCTGTTGTTTTTGGCCTCGTGGCATTTGCTGAACTTGATAGGGTTCTTTTAGGATTTGTAGACCAATTGAAGTCCTTATCTCTAATTTATCAGATCTACAGCTTCGTGGAGTACACTTTCTCTAACTAACCAGCAGGTGGCGTCCACGAGCCACCTGTTCTCCACAAGCCAGTTCTCCCCTGCTTAGCCTTTTTGGTGAGTGGGGGAGTGAGTCTTGTGGGGTCCAATTGGTGTACCAAGCTTGCGTGTGTAGTTGGTGTTGCCTGCCGTGTATATGGGGCGTGTTTCTGGGCAGTCAGGGAGGGGGGGGGTGACTCTAAGAATCAAATCTCCCTGGTGATCCTAGAGTTTTAAAGCTGCTGCAATAGTCTAATCCTTCAGTTCAGTCCTGCCACAGTTTGTCTCTGCCACTGACCCACAAGTCCTTGGTATTGGCGTATGGCTCCTGAGACTTGCAAGTGGGCCCCTCTTCCAGGCCGTGCACCCCGGGTCCTCTGTTGAGGGATGACTGTGCTATGTCACAGGTGAGTGCCGTCCCCCCAGGGCAGTTCTGGGCTGCTGGGCTGTGTAGGGAGGCTCCCAGTCTGCTGAAATGATGGCTGAATGGGGCTTTGTTAATTCACACTGCTCTACCTTCCCAACTCTGGGACAATCAGCTGAGGTTGCAGGGAAGGCTAATGTCCACGCCCAGTTTTGTGGTGTGTGCCTGTTATTTGAAGCACTTCCGTCACACTGGGTTGTCTGGGGCAGTTCTGGGCTATGGGGCTGGCGATGAGCAGGAGTGTTTCCTGTCCACCAGGATGATGGCTGTGAGCGGACAACCCCCTTTTCTTGGGAAGTTGTGGTGTTTAGTGAATTTTCTCAGCCACTGGATTATTGTGTTTTGTCTCAGAGCTCTCCTAGTTCTGCTCTTGACTTGACCTGCCCAAATAGCAAGTCTTTGAAGCTTTCTGTATTGGGCATCTTAGAGTAATTGTTTTAGAAAAAGAAAAAAGGATTTAAAAAAAACAAAAAAAACAAAAAAAACAAAACGGGCCCTCCTCAGAGATCTAATGGGTTATTGAAATGCTAAGAGACAAAGCAACCAGGGCCATTAAGGAAAGGTCCACAGGGCAGAGAGATCAGCTTTTCTTCGGGATTTGCATATGCGCCTCAGGGCCCTTCCCTTTTCTATGTTCACCAGAACTCCAAAAATCCTCCGCTTTTATTTTGGAGTTTTTCGTGTTGTTTTTTTTTTTTTCTATGCCTGTCTCCTCTCTGCTGGGCTGGCTGCTCTCAGATTCTCTGGTGTCTGGTCTCAGTCTATCTATGGTTGGAGTTTGAATCAGTAGAATGAGTTTCCGATAAGGGCTGCCACTGCAGTTCTCCCTTCTCCTTCCCGGAGCTGACAGCCCCTCCTCCCCCGGGACTGAGCCTGGCAGGGAGGGGCGCGGGTCCCCTGGCCGCAAAAACTTACAGATTTCGCTGATCTCAGCAGTTCCACGTTTTCATGAGTGTTGTATGAAGTATGCCCAAAGTCAGATTGCTCTGTGGTGTCCAGTCCACACAGTTCCTGGCTTTCTACCTACTTTCCTGGAGGAGTAACTAAAACATACAGCTCACCAGTCTGCCATCTTGCCACGCCTCCAACTAAGACCTTTAACAATAATAAGTGAGCATTGGGGAAAAGGATAGGTTCAGATATATGGGGGATTATTAGTCACTGGCTAGAGTGTGACATTAATTTCATAAGACACAAAATGTCACTGTGGTCCACCATTCAGGGTAGGGGTTTATGAAGGTCAGGTGACAAATGGAATTTTACTTCAGGTTTGTCTCACAGTGGGTCCAGTGCATTGCTGGACTCTTTCTGTGGTTATGTCCCAATTCTGGAATGCACAGTTGGAACAGATATAATAAGCAACTGGCAGAATTCCCATGCTGGTTTCCTGACTTGTGGAGTGAGTTCTATGGCAGAATTCTCACATTGGTTCCCTGAACTGTGGATTGAGTGCTATTATGGTGGTAAAGGCTAAGTAAAGCCACAAGAACTGCCTTTATGAAGCAAGATGGTACATTACAACAAGTGACATCATCAACCTGGTGAGGTAAACAGCTATGGAAAATTCCTTCCTAGATATTCAGCAAGAAAGGGGGATAGCCCTGATATGTTCAGAACTCTGGAGGAAGTTCTGGACTAGACGAGGACCCTAGAGTTGCTGAATTGAAGAAGAAGAGAAATATCAGGTAGAAGAACTCCATTCTGGACCTGCTGGTCCTCTGCACTCTCCCTCACTCAGTCTCACACAGCAAAGATGGAACACAGAACTAGCAGTTGGGATTCCTCTCACCTCCTACCAGGGACAAAGAATATAAAATCTCTCACAGCCATGATAGAGAACCCCACCAGTTGGAGAGCCTGGGGATAGGGAGGACATTTCAAGTCCCAGATCAGTGAGGGAAAAAGAGTCAGAGAAAACATGGGCTGAGACTGTTTCCAGCCCTGAGTCTGAAAGCCCCTCCCCAACACTTCAAGGAAATAGTAACTGGCAGCCTGATCCTTGCCTGGGAGATGGCTGAAAACTGGCAGCTGGGGGAGCATCATCTGCAGGAGAGTGAGGTAAATACCTTCACATTGAGTCAGACTTTGCCTGGAAAATTGAGGGCAAAAGAATCCCACAGATCCAGCCCTGCCCAGTGAGACACAGCTCAGGCTCCAAGAAGTAATTTAGCTCTGCTCAGTCAGAGGCAGCCTGTATTCCAGGAGATAATTCATTTCTGCCTGGTAAGATACAGCCTCATATCCAGAAGGTAATCTGAGGATGATTAAATAAGTAATGAAGGCTTGTAGCCAATAAAATACAGATAAAGAACAGAAGGATATCACAAAAACAATGAATTAGTGATACAAGATTCTTAGTAAAGAGAAAGAAATTTTAAAAGGCGACCAAATAGACCTCCTGGGGTTTAAGACCGTAATAACTGAAATGTTATTGTTCAGACTGGAGCTGGCAAAAGAAAGAATCAGTGAATTGATTCAGTCTGAAGAGCATAAAGAGAAAAGAATTATTAAAAGCCAAAAGAGCCTTAGACACCATGGAACACTATGAAATACACCAATATATGCCTTATGGTAGCCCCAGAAGAAGGAAAAGAGAAAGGGGCATAGGGAATATTCAAAGAAATAATGAAAGAGGAGGCCCCAAACTTAACAAAACATGTGAATATGCACTTCCAAAAGGCCCAAGGACACCAAAGAGGATAAACATGAAAAATGCAGCCCATCATATATTGATCACATTATTTATTGTGAAGGACAAGGAAAGGGTTCTGAAAGTTGCAAGACAAAAGCAATGTGTTACATACAAGGGAGACTCAATTATGTTGGGTGCCAATCTCTCATCTGAAAATATGAGGCAAGAAGGCAGTGGCTTGAAGTACTTAAACTTCTGAGAGAAAACAACTGTTACCCAGGAATTTTATATCTGGTGAGACTTTCTTTCGAAACTGAAGGAAAGTTTTAGAAAATCTCAGATAAACAAAAGAAAGAGGTGCTCATTGCCATGATACCTACCCTACAAGAATGCTAAAGGGAATTCCTCAGACTGAAAGGAAAGGGATCTAAACAGTAGTTCAAAGCATCATAGGGAAATAAAGCCCTGTGGTAAAGGTAAACTTTTAAGTAATTAAAAATGCCAGAGTTATTGTAGAGTATCATTTGGTCTGTAACTCCACCTTTTTATTTCCAACAAATGCCAATACAAACACATAAAAAGTAATGGTAAATCTATGTTTTGGGACATGCAATGAACAAAGATATAAGTGGTGACAAGGACAAAAAATGGTGGGGGAGAGAAGGATACAGGGAAAGTATATTCACATGCTATGGATGTTAAGTTGGTATGAAACCAATATGATTGTTACATTTTTAGGATGTTACATTTTAACCATGTGGTTAATGACAAGGAAAATAAATGAAAAATATATCCAGATATAAAAGAGAAGGCATTCAATATGGTACAAAACAAAAAGTCACATGCCATATAAAAGAAAGCATTAATGGAAATGAAGGATGAAAAGGATAAGACTTATGAAGGCTGAATACCAAAATGGCAGAGGAAAGTCCTGCATTATTAGCAGTGACTTTAATGGTAAGTAGCTTAAACTCTCCATTTAACAAGGAGAGACATGCAGAATGGGTAAAAATGCATAACCTAACTCTAGGCTGCCTGCAAGACACTCATCTTAAAATCATAGATACAAGTAAGTTTAAGGTAAAGAATGGAATAGATAGATAGATAGATAGATAGATAGATAGATAGATAGATAGATGTGGCAAGTAGTAAGCAAACAGAGCTAGGGTAGCTGTACTAATATCAGTTAAAACAGACATTAGGTCAAAAACAATTATGATCAGCAAAGACGGTTATTATATACTGATAAGGGGGCAATTCAACAGGAAGATGTAAGAATTAAAAATATGTATGCATTTATCAGTAGAGCCACTATATATATGATGCAAATACTAACAAATGTGAAGGGGAATATTGAAGGTTCAATATGAATAGATTTTTATACACTATCTCAATAATGGATAGAACATCTAGTTAGGAGATCAATAAGCAAGTACAGGACTTCAATGATACTCTAAATCAACTAGGCCTAACAAACATACACAGAATACTTCACCCATAAAAAAATACACATCCTTCTTGAGTGCACATAGATCATTTTCCAGGATAGATTATATGTTAGGTCACAAACAATCTAAACAAATTTAAACGTACTGAAATCATACACTGTATCTTCACACCACAGAGTGAAGACAGAATTGAATATCAGAGGCAGAAATGGAAAATTCACACAAGGAAATTAAACAAAATATTCTTAAACAAGCAATGGGCTGACAAAGACATTAGAAGCAAACTTAGGGTATATATTGAGATGAATTAAAATGAAGATACAACATTCCAAAATTATGTGATACAGCAAAGTCAGTGCTGAGAGGGAAAAGCATAGCTCTAAATCCATACATTATAAAAGAAGAAGATCTGTAAATCAGAGAACTAATGTCAAAACTGGATGTATTAGGAAAAGGAGAGCAAACTAAACCCAAAGCGGGCAGAAGGAAGGGAATAGAAGATATTATATTGGAGAAGAATGAAATAGAATTTAAAAAAAATATAGAATCAAAACAAATATGGTTCTTTGAAAAGATCAATAAATTTGACAAATATTTAACTGGACTGACAAATAACAAAGAGAATACAAATAACTAAAATAAAAAATGAATAGGGGCATTACTACTGGCCATGCTGAAATAAAAAGGACCATAATATGATACTATGAACAGCCAGTACCAATATATTGGATAACCAAGATGAAATGGATAAATTCTTAAAAACAATCAAAATACCTACGTTGACTCAAGAAGAAATAGAAGACCTCAACAAACCAATTACTTGTAAAGAGATTGGATCCGTCATCTAAATCTCCCAACAAGTAAATCCCAGGGCCAGATGGATTCACAGGGAAATTGTACCAAATATTCCAGGAAGACTTAAATCCAATTCTGCTCAACCATTTCAAAAAAAAAAAAAAAAAAATGAAGAGGAAAGGAACACTCCCTAATTCAGTTTCTAAAGCCAAAATCATTCTCATATCAAAGTCAGATAAAGATGCCAAAGGAAACCTGTAGACCAAAATCTCTTATGAATATAGACAGGAAAATCCTCAACAAGTACTAGCAAACTGAATCAAAGAGAACAGTAAAATAATTATAGGCCATGATCAATTTGATTCATCCCTGCTATGCAAGGTTGGTTCAACATGAGAAAATAAATTAACACAATACACCAAATTAACACAATGGAGGAAAATAACCAGGTAATCATTTCAATTGATGCAGAAAGTGCTTTTGACAAAATCCAGCATCCCTTTTTGATGTAAAACACTTTGAACAATAGAATAGAAGGAAACTTACTCAACATGATAAATGGCATATATGAAAAGCCCACAGCTAACATTCTACTTAATGGTGAAAGATTGGATGCTTTCCCTCTAAGTACAGGAATAAGACAAGAGTGGTCACTGTCATCAGATTTATTCAGTGTTGTACTGGAAGTTCTTGCCAGAGCAATTAGGAAAGAAAAGGAAAAAAATCCAAATTGGAAAGGAAAAAGTAAAGCTTTCCTTATTTGTAGATGACATGATCCTAAATACAGAAAATCATGATAAATACAAAACAAAGTTGCTGGAGCTAATAAAGGAATTTAGAAAAGCAGCAGGGTACAAAAGCAAGACCCCAGAATCAGTAGTGTTTCTGTAAACAAACAATGAACAATCAGGGAAAAAACAATATCAAGAAAAAAATTCCATTCAGAATAGCAACTGAAAGAATCAAATATCTAGGAATATATCTAACCAATGATTTAGAGGAATTTTACACAGAAAATTACAAAAATAAATTGCTAAAAAATAAAAGAAGTCCTAAATAAATGGAAGGATAATTTGTGCTCATAGATTGGAAGACTAAATATCATTAAGATGACAATCATACCCAAAGGAATTTATAGATTTAACTCAATCCCATTCAAAATTGCAACAACCTTCTTTGTAGAAATGGAAAACCCAATCATCAAATTTGTGCAGAAAGCTAAAGGGCCTGAAATAGCTAAAGCCATCTTGAAAAGAACAATGAAGTTGGAGGAGCCACACTTTCTGCCCTTAAAATTTATTGGAAAGCCACAGTAATCAAAACATCATGGTACTGGTACAAGAACAAACATACAGATCATGTAATGAAACTGATAGTTCAGAAATCAACCCTCACATTTATAGCCAATTGAAGATTGGCAAGGTGGCAAAGACCACTCAATTAGGAAAGAATAGTCTTTCCAACAAATGATGCTGGAAAACCTGGATCTCCATTAAAAAAAAAAAAATGGAGGAAACCTGCCTAACACTATATTCTAAAATCAACTCAACATTGACCAAAGACCTAACATAAGAGGTAGAACTATCAAATCTTAGAAGACAAACTAGGGAATCATCTTCAGGACCTTGTTCTAGGCAATGGTTTCTTAGACTTTACATCCAAATATCAAGCAACAAAGCAAAATTAGATACATGGGTCCTCATAAAAATTAAAAACTTGTGTGTCTCAAGGGACTTTTTCATGAGAATAAAATAACAAATTACACAGTAGGAGTAAATATTTGGAAATGCACCTCTGATACATGCTTAATATAAAAAATAAAGAAATCCTTTGAGTTAACAACAAAAAGAGAAAGAACCCAATTTAAAAATGGGAAAAAGACTTGAATAGGCATTTCTCCAAAGAAAATATACAAATAGCCAGAAATCACATGAAAAAATGCTAAAGTTATTTAGCCATCAAGGAAATGCAAATTAAAACTACAGTAAAATACCTTTTCACAAACATTAGAATGGATACTATTAAAAAAAAAGGAGAATAACAAAGAGTTAGGGAGGATGTGGAGAAATACAAACATTCATTGCCGGTGGCATTGCAAAATGGTGCAGCTGCTATGGAGAGCTAAGTATAGAACTACTATATGACTGGAACCCCACTACAAGCTATATAGAGAAAAGAATTGAAAGCATGGATTTGAACAGATATCTCCACACTGAAGTTCTTAGCAGAATTATTCAAAATTTCCAAAAGATGGAAGCAACCCAAGTGTCCCTCAACTGATAAATGGACAAATAAAATGTGATACACACACACACACACACACACACACACACACACACACACACACACACACAATGGGAAGCTATTCAGTCCTAAAAAGGAATGAAGTTCTAATTCATGCAGCAACATAGAAGAATGCTGAAGACATCAAGTTGAGTGTAATATTGAGTAAAGTAAGTCAGGCAGGAAAGGGCAAATACTGTATGATCTCACTAATTTGAAACAATTAGAAAAAGTAAACTAGGAGATTCAGAATCTACAATTTAGGTAACCATGAGATGCATGGGGCTAGGGAATGGAAATTTAAGACTCAAAATATTCAGGGTCCCTATCTGGAATTATGGAAATGTTTTGGTAATGGATGGTGGTGTTAGTAGCATAACATTGTGAATACAATTATCAGCACTGAAATATATATCTGAATGTGATTAAAAGGGGAAATATTCAATTTTAAATATGATAGAATAAAAATGACAATAAATATTCATGGAACCACAGTATACAAACTGTGAACCCAAAGATAATCAAGGGCTTTAATTAATAGTATAATTATAAAATGTGCTGTCATCACTTGTAACAAATGTTCCACAAATGAATGGTGTTGTTCATGGGGTGGTGTATGAAAATCTTGTATTTTATGTACAATTGTTCTGTAAACTCACAACTTCTCTAATTAAGAAAAAGGAATTTTTAGAAAAGGAAAAGATGAATAGCAAAAGAATGTAAAAATGTGTACTTATGAATATAAGCATATGAATAAATCTGTGCTAAGTAGCACTACTAGAAAATGTAGACCTCTATACCAAAGATATGAAGGACAGTATAAAATAACAAGAGACTGGTTTTCCAGAAAAGTATAAAATTTCTAAACAGAGCTTGCAAATGCATGAAAAATTGAGTTAGTTTAAAGGAATTAAAAAATGTCATTGAATAATTGTCAGGGATAGAGTTCCAATTTCTGTGAAATGTAGAACAAATATCATGTTTTTTTTCTGTTTCTTATTCCTGATCCATCAAAATTATTTTACTATTAGAGATGGGGTATTGCAATCCCAACAATAGATACATAGCAAAAAAAGATCAGTTATATTATTTGAAATTACACTTAATGACTATAAAAATTTGATTTCAATTTGGAAGAAAAACTCCCTCATGGTAATTTCACAATGAGTAAGCAGACCCTATTAAGGTAGCATTGGCATAGAACACCTTAAATTCCAAGTTCACCTATTGTAAAATAAATTGATCTTGGCTTTTTAATCTCCAAATCTGCTTTCCTCACTATTACTGAATTTTTCAGAAATTGAGAATTGCACATTCAAAACTTCATCAGATATATAATATATTATTTTGCAATTCCATAATCCATACCATCAAATTCTCTTCTGAAATTCTGCAATATAAACAGCATTTCTTGAATGCTTGGAAAGTTACTTCCAAATCTATGTGAAAATTGATTTAATTATCATTAATTAATGTAAGAATCACAGGAATACATTTTGCCTGGTTATGTGTAGAGGAAATAAGTTTTTGGCCATTAGCACGATTGTAAAATCTTTACTCATCTCAGCATTGATCATTAGTTTCTTCTCTCATGTTTCTTTTAATATAATAAAACGCAAGCACTAAAATAATAAAACAAATTGAACAAACATTTCTGTAGCTAAATACAACATTATATCTGTTTTCTTGATGAATTAGTTGACACTCTCAAATATAAGTGGAGAAACATCAGCATATTTTTCTCGTGATAGCACAAAAAGCCTATTCATCAGCTGACACATGCTCCTAGAAAGAAGTTAGGTATGCTGCACCAGACAGTGGAAAATATATGAAATTGTGGGTTTTTAAAAAGTCTCTTAAACATAGGTCAAGATTTCTTATAAATGCCTAATAAATAAAACCAGCATATTCCCCAAAATTTAGTATTATCAAATTATGTTAATATACAAGTATGTATATATATATAAATAAGCTAGTGCACATAATGGAAAATACTTGGAAGAAAATACATCTAAAGAATAACAACATTTATAATTTTCATTTTCTTCTTTGAATTTTGTGATATGATAATTTTTGTGTAATGAACAATGTTTAATCCTACAATAGTGTCACACATTTAAATATAAAAAATGCTTTATTGGGGAAAATGTGCTATTCCATCCCTGGTGGTTAGTGATCTGGCCTTTCAGCCATAGATATATCAAGTATATCTCTAGAAATAACTCTCTTTCACCCAGTCACGAATTAGAGCAGCAGAAAGAATACCAAAATATGATGCTCAACATTATACAGTTTCCATGGGGAAGGCAACTCTCTATTACAAACCTGATGTGGATGCATTAGTCCCTGAACTTTTACTCTTGGAATGATTCCAAGAAATCTACCTTGGAAATTGGTCCCATAGATGAGCAAATGTTACATTATCAGCCTTATTCAATATAAGAGGTGCCATGGCATTATCAGGGAGAAAGGCAAGGGATACTCTGATATGCTCATTTTCACAGGAGCTCCCTGGTATACAAAGGAGACAGAATTTTCAGTTGAGCTTTCTATTTGAATAGGATGTGAACAAAATTTTAATGTGATGTATTTTACCTCAAGAATACATGAACAAAAACTTAAACCTGTTATCTCAAAGGAAACATATCACAGAAATTTCGGTCCCCTTTAATGATTTACATATTTTATTTGTGAGAAAAACTTGAGCTTAAAAATTTCTAAAGAGACAATACTGGAGGAAGTTTTTCACCTACTTTAACTCCTGGTAAGTATTAATCCCAAAGGAGAGTGTTTTAGTTATCTCAAAAAATAGGAATATTATTAGAAGAGTCTGCATATACATACATGTATCATGCAGGATTTCCTTACCAAAATTATGGCAGGATTTATAGAAATAGAAATATAGAATTGATTTGAATCAGAGAGATCAACCAATAAACATATATTAAAAATATAACTTTTGGAAGAATTGTAATTATATAATCCCTTAAAAACATATCTTTGGTAAATTAATAGTGATGTGTGCTTTGTGTTAACACACCAAAGATTTTAACTTCTGAGCTGTAATTTGTGTTACATAATATTGGATACAAAAGGACCGTAAATGATGTATTAAAACTCTCTATCATTGTTTATTATACAACTGGATTTTTATTTTTTGAAATTAAATGTAAGTAGGAATATAGTGTTATCAGCATGATCTATGCACCCAACCAATCTTGGGAGAATCACAGAGCCAACAGTATTTAGTGATTGTGTCTCTGGATAAATTACTTAAATTTCCATGGCCTTTTTCTCTTCTAAAAAATGTGTAGCAAGGTAACAGCTGAGGTACAACATTTTCATCTGGATAAATGAGTTAATGAAGGGAGATATTTATGACAGTGTCATATTCTTACTAATTAGGCAATATGTATGAGTTTCTACTATAAATATCCCAATGTTGATTTATACCTAATATATTTGTTAGTCATATTCTGCAAACTACCCTTTATCATTAATTTCTAAATCACTAAACAAAATGCCAGATCATACCTATAAACCAAAACTGTTTTGAAGTCATTCATGCTAAGTAACAACTTTGATTTCTCAACAGTTTGCAAAGTTGAATGCTATGGAAAATAGGAATATTACAAATGTGCCTGACTTCATCCTTATGGGATTGACAGACTCTGAAGAGATCCAGTGGGTCCTCTTTATGCTGTTTCTACTAATATACCTTTTTACTGTGCTGGGGAATGCAGGGATGATGCTGATAATTTGCCTGGATCTCCAGCTTCACACCCCTATGTATTTTTTCCTCAGTCACCTGTCATTCTTTGACCTTGGTTATGCAACGGACATAACCCCTAAAACCTTAGAGAATTTACTGACTTCCAACAAGTATATTTCATTCATGGGCTGCTTCATCCAGATGTATTTTTTTATCCTTTTTTGTGTCACTGAATTTTTCTTTCTCTCTTCAATGGCCTATGACTGCTATGTAGCTATCTGCAACCCTCTTCAGTACCCTATTGTTATGTCCAGGAGACTCTGCCTCACCCTCATCTCTGGGTCCTGCTTGATTGGAGGTACTGAATCATTAGCCATTGTTCTGTACATAAACAGTTTGAAGTTCTGCAACTCCAATGTAATCTCTCACTTTTTCTGTGACACAACCCCAGTTTTAGACCTGTCTTGAAGTGAAACTATTAACACTGAAATCATGATAATAATTTTTGCTAGTTTCAATGTAATGTTGTCTTTTAGCACAATCTCTGTGTCCTACATGTCCATTTTGTCTACTATCCTGAAAATTAAGTCCAATTCAGGAAAGCATAAAGCCTTCTCTACTTGTGCCTCACAGCTCCTGGGCATCACCATCTATTACACCACTACTATTTTTACTTATTCAAAACCAAAGCAGTCCTACTCCTTGGGAAGGGATCTAGTGGCCTCTGTGTTTTATACTATGGTGATCCCGATGCTGAATCCACTCATTTATAGTCTTAGGAACAAAGAGGTGAAAAATGCTCTCATCAGAATCATGCAAAAGAGAGAGGGCCCCACACAATTGAAATGACAGTGATGTTGAATATTTAAGTACATTGTACTTTCCTATTTGGGTATTTACTTGATCTTTCCTTAAATGCAGTGGCATCATTTCATTAGTTTGAACTTCTGTTGAGGAATCCTCTATTATACCATATGTGATCTGGAAAATTTCCAAAAATATGTTTTTAGAAATTGCATACTAATTGGAAGCCATGAACTAAGTGTTAAACCCATGGTTTAAATGAAAGTGTTTTCAAGGGCAACTAATATGGGGAAAAATGTGTTATCCTTCAAATTGTATCATGGAAATCCCCATGCATATTCCAAATTCAGAGAATTTTAATATGGAGAGAACATTCAAGAAGTCACATATTCTGCAGGGAAGAGGTATAACAGTCTTAAGGAATGCTACTTTGGACTGAGAAATCTGGACTTTAGATTCTAGACCTGCAGGCTTTTTAGCTGTATGCCCCTTAGTAACTCACTGAAAGTTTAAATCTAGTACCCCCAGCTGTATCTTTATAAGAAATATAATTCTAAATCTATAGTGTTAATTTCAAGATTAAATCAGATTATGAATAGAAAGAATTTAATGCAGTACTAATAAATTTTGACAATAATTAACAGAATTTTTACCTACTTGCAAAATTTTAAATACCCAATAGCTCTTGTTTGAAAATATTCACTGCTGTTATATATATATTTGTTAATCCTATTCATAAATAAATGGTTAAAAAGGAAAAAGAGAACTTCAGTATTTAGTCCTAGAGTAAAGTAAAATACTGTGATAGAATTAAGTTTTAGAAAAAACTATATATAAACATTGAAAAAAATTTTGAAAATATTTTAAATTGTAAACTCATTAGATATATCCTAACAATTTTTGAGAATTTTGTTCATGGTCTTCTAGACTAATCTTACATTTAGGTAAATTTATATTGTGTGTCTATATATATTACACATGTAACATATTTATGTTATATACATATACTTTTTTCATTATCTGTCTCTATTTTGCCACTTTTGTTTTCCACTCATCACTATAAACTTTGGTAATTGCTTTGTCATTTCAACTTGGGTGATATTGGTACATGAGTGAAATCAAGAATCTCATCTTGAAATGTTTTAATTCCTGAAGTTTTATAAATTCTTAAGGTTAAATATATGCATGCAGTTATATCTCTTTTTGGTCTACTTGCTAACTACTTGAAAGCACTAGTATTACATGATGAATCAAGCTTCAGTAGTTACTATTTCTTTGTTTAAAATTGGTATGATTAAAGAATTATTGCTTTTTCCTGGTTTCTGTAAGTTCATGCTCTTTTAAATGATAAATTTTTGAGTTAAATTCCTGGCTCATTTGCTTTAAGAATTTTAATAGAGAAATGTTGCAAAGCTAAGATTTGGTAATGGATCTAAATTTTGTTATATACCATAAATTTTGGTCAGGTAGTTGCTAATATTTCCTTTTAAATATATCTGTATGCAGTCTAGAATTGCAGTTTTAATTTTCTCTTCTATTCAATGTATATTTAAGAAAGAAATTGTTCTTCATTTTCTTATATATGATTATTTGCATTTAAATATAAGCAATGGTTGTTAGAAATATTTTCCCTTCAAGTGATTTTTATTCTTTTAATTTATATTGCTATTCTTTGTAGAATCATATTTCTTCATTTTCTTAAATGACTTTTAAAATATTAAAATAAATTTAAGTCTCTTTTATGACTAAAATTTCAATGAAAAATCAAAATTTCATCATTTATTATTCAAATAATTAAAATGTTTTACTTTCTTCTACATCCTGAATTTACATAAACATTTTAACTTATATATAATTTCAGTATAAATTGCTCTAGTAAAATTGAATTTTTCTCTGAAATCTATGTTGACTGGAATCTATATTTATTGTTATTCCTCTTCACTTTGTTTGAGATTAGCTATGTCTTTGATAAGTATTTATTTTTTAATAATATACTTTTTAACTAACCTCTCATATACATGCATTGTGTCTTTCCTTATATTTATAAAGTCTTTACATTTTCTGTTTTTTTTTACTATAAATTGTGCTGGCCTGCTTTCATTTATGTACATTTCTGTGATTTAGGAAATGTATGCCTTGTTTGTTCTGGCAACCATGGTCAACAGATTTTCTAAATTTTCAGACAGTAGTAAGTTCAGGAGTTGCCTATATTTTAATTAAATTCTCACCACCCTCACCACTTATATTCTAGAAAGCATGTATGATGTTATTATATAAATGTCACCTAAAATTTGGGGAATGTGATAACACTTTGACTATTTACATTGTCCCTCTATTTTCCCTACTTATATCAGTCTATATCATATTTTATGTAAGATGTGGTCTAAAGTATTTTTCAGACAAAATACTTTTGTTCATGGTGGTATGTCAAAATTCTACATATTACAAAGGGTGCACAACTTAAAAATGGTGAAGAAAATAAGACTGGACGAGAGCATGACAAAATATGAACAACAGTTTTTGTTTGTAAATGATTGATGTTATTTAATAATGGAAGGGAAAGATGCCTCAAATTGAATATATGTATGTATATAATTTCTGTAAAAGAAAAATGAAGTGGGAGGACTTACATTGCCTGACTTTGAAGCCTAATATAAAGCCACAGTAGTCAAAACAGCATGGTATTGGCACAAAGATAGACATATCAATCAATGGAATTGAATTGAGAATTCAGAAATAGACTTCCAGATCTATGGTTGAATGATTTTGTATAAGCCCCCCAAATGCATTGAATTGGGACATAATAGCATCTTCAACAAATGGGGCTTGGAGAATTGGATATCTGCATCTAAAAGAATGAAAGAGGACCCTTTCCTCATACCCTATACAAAAAATAATTCAACATGGATCAAAGATCTCAATGTAAGAGACTCCACCATAAAACTATTAGAACATAATTTAGGGAAACATCTTCAAGACCTGGTATTAGAAGGTCACTTCTTAGACCTTACACCTGAAGCACAAGAAAGGAAAGGAAAAATAGATAAATTGGAACTCCTCAGAATCAAAATCTTCTGTACCTCAAAGGAATTTGTCAAAAAGGCAAAGACAGCCAACTCAATGGGAGAAAATATTTGGAAACCAAATATCTGATAAGAGACTCATATCATGTGTATATGTGAAAGAAGGAAGCTGACTCCATCTCTCTGTTTCTGCAAGAAGTTCTTTCTTGGCTTTTTAGTACAGGATTATATAGCATAAGCATTTTTTGGACTACATGATTTGTTTTCCCATTTCCCCAGGGACCCACATTTGTTCTAAAATCACAAGACTAGCATGTTTACAATTTTTGGTTGCAAGCTTGAGGACAATAACAATCTTAGGGAACAATCTCTTCTGAACTAGGTGGGAAAACAGAAACACAAAAGGAGCCCAGCATCATTCTCTAACTTAATTGCCTGCCTTCAGGCACACAATGCTTTGGCCTCCTCTTGACCTTTCAGGAGGTGGCCTCACTGACTAACCTGCCAAGCCAGGGAAACTTCCGTGCCTCCACATCTCCCTCCTTTTGATTATGATTACAATTTTGTGTAATAACATAAAGTTCATTCACAGGGATATCATGCAGCTTCCAGGAATGGGTGCGATGTCTTCTTAGGCTGGTCCACCTGCACTGGAGTTCATGCTCTGGCAATGGATAGTAGACACCATTGCCAAAAACAGTGTTTCTGGACTTACAGGGGTGCCAGTTTTTTGCAGCACCACATCAGCCTTTAGTGTAGTTTTCTTCAGGACTCCCCATGTCATCAATGGGCTTGCTGGGTTTTCAGCAGCCTCATCATCAGTGGTGCGGTCTCTTCTATATGCAAGTTGTGGAGTTTGGGAACCAGATTTGGCTTCATCCATGCCATGCCATGGTTTGATGGGTCTCACAGGGATCCACTGGGGACTGTGCAGCTTCCAAACATTGTTGTCAGGACTGGAATTTCCTCACAGGGGTCTCCAATTGTGAAAGAAGGGAGCTGAGTCTGTCTCTCTTTTCCTGCTAGAAGTTCTTTATTGGCTTTTTAGTACAGGATTATACAGCATAAGCATTTTTTGGGCTACATGATTGTTTTCCCATTTCCTCAGGGACCTGTGTTTGTTCCAAAATCACAAGACCAGGATGTTTACAATTTTTGGGTGTGAGCTTGAGGAGAAATGTGGAGAGGATATGGAGAGATTGGAACACGTTTTCATTGCTGGTTGAACTATATAATAGTTCAGCCACTCTGGAAGACAGTTTGGCAGTTCCTTAGAAAACTAGGTATTGAGTTACCCTACCATCCACCAATTTCACTTCTCAGAATTCACCCAGAGAACCTGAAAACAGTGACATGAACAGATATTTGCACACTGATGGTCATAGCAACATTTTCACAATTGCCAGGAGATGGAAAAAACCTACATCAGATGAGTGGATAAATATACTGTGGTACATGCATACAATGGAATACTAGGCAGCAGTGAGAAGGAACGAGGTCATGAAGTTATGAAAACATGGATGAATCTTGAGACATAATGTTGAGTGAAATAAGTCAGATACAAAAGGAGAGATTGCATGATACCTCTAATTTGAACTTTGTGAAAAACATAAAACAAATGTATTATATAGTAGAATATAGGGGACATAGAGATAGACAGCAACTAGTGAAAGGAGAATGATAATCAAATAAGAACAGATAAGATATTGAAGGTAATCTTAAGGATTTGGGAATGCTCAGGAATGACTATGGTTCATTAATCTTCATGAGGTATGGTAGGAGCATATTCTAAGCAATGCAGCTATTTTAGGATATTTTTTTCTTATTCCTTTGATTTGTTTTATTTGAAATGCTTTTTTTTAATTTTTGAAAAATAAACTTAATAAAAGAAATAATGATCAAAATATATTATCCTTACTGAGCAGCTACTGAGTATCAGACAATATTCAAAGAGCCTTAGGTATATAATTAATTTAGTTTTTCTTCACAAGACAACCCTCAGGTAGGTGCTTGAAATATCTAAAATTTAAGACTGGTAATGGAAAACTATCTTCCTAATTGCACAGACAAAGGCTTAAGTCTCTTTCTGGGGCATCCTCTTTTTCAAACCTTATGTTGAATCCATCAGCATATCATATTGATTCTCTGTGCAGAATATGTTTGAAATTTGACCATTTTTCAACATCTCCTCTTCTACTATCCTGGTCAAAAGGACCATAATCACATTCTTTAAATTATTGCCCCAGCTTTCTAGATTGTTTCCCTCTTTCTGGCTTATACCCCTTGAGTCAAATCACAATGAGAGTTCAGAGTGATACTGTTAAAATGTGGGGTGCATCATGTCAGTTTTCTTCAAAAAAATCTATAAGACTTCCCATCATGTTAAGTGTAAAAATCAAAATTTGATGCCCAATATGATCTTGCTCTTACTTCTTACTTCTATGAGCTCATTCTTATCATAGTGTCTATCACACTCATTTTGGAGTAGCTGCACTGACCTTCTCACCCTCCCCATACACATTAGTTCTCATGCTGCCTGGAATAAGTGTATATTTTCTTCTTCCTGAACTTCCCTTTCCCCAGATAAATGCATGGGTCTTTTCTGACCTCTTCCTCTTAAGACCATCCTTTACAACTTATTTAAAATAGCAACTGTCCCACCTCTCATCAATTCTGCATTTGTTTTCCATAGCAGTTATTCCCTTTAATATTCAATGCTTGAGTCTTTTGTTAACTCTTTTCTTCTTCATTATGACAGCCCTATAATCAAAAGTTTTTACCAATTATGTTCAAAGCTATATCCCCAACACTTAGCAGAGTGCCTCAATAAATGTATTTGAATGCCTGAATTTTGCAGATGATGAATCTGGGTCACAGAGAGGTTTTGTAGTTTGTTCATGGTCTGGCAACAACTTAAAGGAGAAGCTCACATTTGAAGCCAGGCAGACTGACTTTTGAGACCACATTCTTCATCACTACTTTATTTGACAATTTTCTCTAGAAAATTTTAACACTCTTAGCAGAGTTGAAGCTATATAGTTCATTGTTATATTAAAATTATTAAAAGTTATGAGATGGGTATGTTGCTGGCAGTTTTCACTAGAACTGCAAATAGAAAGTGTAATTTTGGTAGTATCTGCTAAATGTTCTCAAGCATTCATTTATACTCATTTACAGAAAGAAAAGCATTATAAAGGAAAGAGATTTATTAGGTGATGCAAGTGGGCTGGGGATAGAACCTGTATTAGTCAGGTACATGCTGTTTGATTTAAGAAAATGCTTCAGAAACAGAGTGGCTCAACAAAAGTGAAAACATCATTCTTGTGTGTGATAATGCAGAATTGAACTGAGTAGGCTCTGTGACTCTTTCTTGAGGCTTCTTTTGTATTGTTGCCCTATTGTCTCCCCAGATGTTGTTCAAGTCTGCATGGGTGAACAAATATCACATTGCACTGTCCACATTCCAGTCTGAGGGAAAGGTGAAATTTGCACATTTGAAAAATAATGTCATAATTTTTGTCATTTGCAAGGTTTTTAGGAAGAATTCATTTATTTAATAGACTTTGGACTAAACAAGTTACATATTTCTCCTTATGTGATCATTTAAAGAACTGTACATTTCTTCTAGATTATCAAATTTAACAACTAAAAGTTGTTTATAACATTTTCTTACTGTCCTTTTAATATTTGTGACTATAGTAATATCCTTACTTTAATCCCTCATACTTGTATTATCTTTTCTCTCTTTGTAGTGGTACCCTTAGGGATTACTATATACATATTTATTTATCATAATCTACCTAAAATAATATACCACATAACTTAAAATGTTAGAACTGTAAAATAGTAGAAAATCACTTCTTTGGAATATCATTTTTTTCCATAAATTTTACTTTTAAATATATTATTCCATATTAATACCCAACAGTTCACCCACCTAGTTTTGTTTTAAGTAATTATTTTTAAAGCCATTAAAATTTTACACATCAAATATTTGATATATTTAATTTCAATTTTATCTTTTAGCAACATTTATATCTATGTTTAGACTCAACTCTCCTGTTATATTCTTGGCAGGATAATTTTGAAAGCACAAGTCTCTTGGCAAAAAAATGATCTCTCTGTGTGTATGTGTGTGTGTGTGTGTGTGTGTGTGTGTTAATTTTCCTAAAAAGTCTTAATGTTCTTCTTATACTGGAAAGTTGTTTTCAGTGGATATTGAATTCTGGAATGTATTTTTATCTTTAAGTGTTTACATATATCTTTCCATTATCTTCCAGCTTGTATCATTGTTACCAATAATAACTATGTATAATAGTTGTATGTAGTTATAATAACTATTTTTTCTATCTATATGTGATACATATCATCCTCTGACTGTTTTCATAATTGTATACTTATCCTTCCTTTTCAGCAGTGAGTCTGGTAAATCTGGATGTGTTGTATGGTTGGTTGATTTACTTTTTGTATTTGTCCTTCCTGCGGATTCACTGACATTTGTGGCCTTATGATTTGATGCCTTTCCTTATTTTGGAAAAGTCTGATTTCTTTGTGCCTGTTTTTACTATGTTCACCTCCATTTTCTACCCTCTCTGAAAGTTGGAGCTGTTCATTTCTCACATCTCCTCTTTGAGGGTCTTGTCCCTGCTCAGAATTCAAATTTCTTGGATGTTTGCAAACTCAGCTTCCTGTGGGGTCATGAAAAGCTATGATTCTTTAGATTATCTAGCTTTTTAAAAATTATTAGTCAGAGCAATTTTTTTTGGTGGATTTCTACATCCAAAGTAGAAGTGGAAGTTCTTTATTACCTTTTCAATTTTATCCAGTGAGGTTGCTTCAACTATTTCTTTTTCTGGATAACTCCACATTTTCTTGTAAAATCTATCAAGGGTTCTAGTTCTGTACTTTGAAAATGTAATGGAACCTCAGAGTCATTATAGGTATAATTGATCTCATTGCCTTTTCTAAATATTCTCCTTCTCTTCACTCAATTCCTTCTTTTCCTTCTCATCATCATCTTCTTCTCTTCCTCCTCCTCCACCTTTTCTACTTCCAGTTCTACTTCTATTTATTGTCTTCATATTTTTGATCATCCACCATAAAACCCTGAGAATTTTATATGTATCAACAATCTGAAAGATCTGTCAAATCCAGTGAAACTAACTATCCCCTACTTCTTAAAATGTTCCTTTCTCTCTTATTTCCACCATTGACTCAATGAAGATCTTCATTACATCATAAGGTATGGTCAGGAGGTCTAATAATCAAGGGATAAAGGGAAAAGATGATTTTATTCTAAAGTGCTTTAAAGTAGATGCTCTGTTCAGGAAACTTAGTTTTGAGTACTGGAATCACTCATAAGAGCTATGTGGCTTTGAGGAAATTACTTAAAGTTCACATGCCTCTCTTTATTCATGTGTTATCTGTGATGGTAGATAAGAATGGACTCCCTTCTTGGAGTTGTTATGAGGATGCAATAAGGGAGTATATGTAAAATATTTACATATTGCCCAGTAACTAATAAACTGCATAAAATTTCTAACTGTTGCTGTTAACTGTTACTTACTTCTTGATCACCATTCATTAAACATAAATATATTTTGAGTAAGTTATATGTCTTGGAAGTTTGTTATGCCCTGGGGATACAAATATGTGAACAGACAAAATTCTACCTTTAAGCAAGTTTCAATGTCAGTGTAGTGGTAGATCTAGATATTAATCAAACTTTCATGTGTAACAAATATTAAATGATGACTGTGTTAAGTGGTGTAAAAGAGAGGTATATTATAGGTAATGGAAGTCAAAGAATTTTTTCTTGTTGGAATGATAATTGAGCTGAGATATTAAGTGAAAAATGTTAACTTGAAAGTTTATTGTACCATTTTACCGTATTGATCTCAGGAGTGGAAAATCATCATAATTGCTTATTCTCAACATTTAGTTTCTACTTTATTAGGAGAAATAGATGATAGTGCAATTTTCATGCAGATTAATTTCATATCAAGATAGAAATTGTAGATGTAATTAGTGTTCAGATATTGATAGGCATAATAGAGTGCATCCATAGTCCTAATGCTAATTTCTCTTTCCTATAGAAAAATATTTTTTGTTAATGTGAAGGAGCAACTAAACTGATAAACTCGGGTGCAACCATGACTAAAACTTTGCCTAAATAATTTGAAAACCTGATTTGAAGGGAAGAATCAATCCACAATGATCCTGGAATACTACAAACATTTTAATTTTTGTAAGAAATAGATATTTAGATTTAGAAACACTTTTGAAATAGTTTCTTCCTTTATTACAGGAAAATCACCTCAACAGATCTTCATAAAGAAAACCAATTTTAAGTTTTGTGGTTTAAAATATGTTATTTTCTTTATAAGGCAACATGATATGCACATTATGCTCAGTGTTTTTTCTCTGAAAATTTCTTTTTTTTTCTCAAAAGGAATTTTAAGTATAGATTTAAACACACTCTGCTCTCAAACATGTTTGCTCCAATGAGATATATGAGCACTCTTTACATAACTGATTGGAAATTGAGGTCCTGAAAATTTTTGGATTGGATCTCAAATTCAGACTTAATAATTAACTCTTTGTTTACCTTGTATTCAAGGGATTGTTATGGTGGACTCACAGGACAGTCATCCCTGCTGGATAAAGAGTGAACTTAATTGAAAGAAAACTAAATTTCCACCCCTAATATCCCTTTGAATAAACAAATCTTAAAACAAAAATACACAAAGCAGAATAAGGTAGAAGAGAGGTATGTTGAGATAATGGGAGATCAGTTTTTCAAGGATTTGCTCATTAGGTGTAAGCTTTAAGGAATAATGCCAAATGAGAATTCTTTTCTTAAACATAGAGGGTAAAGGGAGAGCTGGGAAATGAGCAAGAATCTGCATCAAAGGGACTCCCCAAATTCAGCTAATTACCTTTCATATCTTGGTCCATCTGTGCATAGTGAGTTGCAAGTGACTCTTTCAACTGTATTTTCTTTTCCCTGAGGTTTAATTATATGCTAAATAAATATTTCTATATTGTTTCAGTTTTCAAAGCTGCTGGAATGTAATATACCAGAAATGGGTTGGCTTTTACAAAGGGGATTTATCAACTTACAATTTAAACAGTTCTTAGGCCATGGAAATGTACAAATCAAGGCATCTACAGGATGATACCTAGACACTGAGACAGACTCCTGGCATCTGGGACATCTCTGTCAAAAGGAAAAGCAAATGGCCAGCATTAACTGGTCCTTTGTCCCTGGTTTCATTGCTTTCAGCTCTGGTTCCAGTGGCTTCCTCTCTGAACTTCTGTGGGTCCTCCATTTCTCCAGGTCTTCTCTCTGAATATCATCTCTTCTTTTGTATGTTTTATTGTCTCATAAAAGAGTTCAGCAAAAGGATTAAGACACACTTTGAAAGGGAGTGGTAACATCTCAATTGAAATAACCTGACCAAAATGTCCACCTGCAACAGGTCTGCATACACAGGAAGGGATTAAAAGAACATGGATTTTTCTGGTGTATATATCAGCTTCAAACCACCACAAATATAGTCTCAATATACTTTTGGGAGCTTCAAAATGGATCCAGTAAATTTCTGTAATTGGACAGGGACAAGGAAATAATGAGATAAATATTCATTATGTTGAGCCAAAATGTGCAAAAGGCATGTCCAGAGGCTGCAATGGACTGGAGAGTGTACGGGCACATAGAGCAAGTAAGGTAACATTTGTGAGACTTTAATATGGATTCCAGAATGGGAAATTAACTTCAAAATAAGTATTAAATATTTACTATAAACCATGTGAGCTTATATCAAGCCATCATCTCCTGAGGACATGTCCTGTAATTATATTACGTCAAAGTCAAAGACATAAATATTAACAATATCAGTATAAGTTAATAAATGAATATTTAATACGGATCTGTTGAACATAAGCATAGGCATACAGATGACACATATTATCTGTCTATCTATCTATCTATCTATCTATCTATCTATCTATAATACTGCATTAGAGGACAGATTAGTGCTTTTGTTGGAAATATTCTAAGATCTGCAAACTCTACTAACTAAAATATTTTCTTCCCTAGTTTTTGACCATAGAGATATGGATTAATATCTAAAATTTTAAGTTTTACTCAGTGGTGAAATTGTACTTTATTCATGAACCAATTTCTCTCAATTTTTCATTGCCTATTTAAAATCTTTTTTCCCCAAACAGTAGATTATGTGATTCTATGTGGGAATCCACAATAGTGCAAAATATAGACACATCATATCATGGTCCAAAGCATAGCTGGAAATTGTCATCACATATATGAAGTGAATTGTCCCAGGAAAACTTGCTAAACCAGTTAGGTGAGAGTTATAGGTGGAAAAAACCTTTTGGCTCTCTTCAGCAGAAAGCATCTTCAGAATGGACAACAGAATTCTTCCATTGTATATCAAGACAAGTAGTATGGTTGTTATCTCAATAAAGCCCACAAAGTAGAAGAGTAGAAGCTGATGTGAGTGTCAGAATAAGATATAGGAGTGGAGGGATGTCACAAAATAATGTCTAATTTTATTGGATGCACAGAAGGATAGGTTAAAGGTGGCCACTGGGTATAAAGTAGCATTCAACATAGGAAGCAATTATGAGTGGTAAATAATTTGGGGTGACATGTCAACTGAATAGAGCAGTGAGTGGTAGATTGCTACATAGTGATCATTAGCCATTGCAGCCAGGAACAAACTCTCTGTAGTCTCAAAGGTGACAAACAGAAATATCTGCATTGTGCACTCAAGAAATGAAATGGCTTTATTCTCTGTCAGGAATTTGACTAATATTTTGAGCATGCCAACTGAAGAATAGCAGGCTTCCAAGAATGACAGTACACTCAGATAATCATACATGGGATTGTGGAGCTGGTAATCTCCAATGACAAATACAAACAGTCCCCAAATTCCTTCCAGAATAAAGAGATAAATTGCTAGAAATAATAGAAATAGGAAGATGTTCAGCTCAAATCATCCACGAAACTCATCAAATAAACAATGAATCCAGTCACATTGTTCATCTGAAGGCTGTATGTATCAAAATTTGATGGCAACCATGAAATTTCAATTATATTTATAGTGGGTCCTCAAGGCAATATCCTGTAAAAGTACAGTCCTCACAATTATATCCTCGTATTTTTTCTTAGAAGGGTATCCTGAAATCTAAAGCATCGATGCTATCTGCAATGACAAAATTGAGCCCAAGTGGATGGATTTCTCCATGTAAATTAATGGATGACAATATATCATTCTTTTGTTGGCTCATTGAGTCTTAAGAAAAATCTGCAAAATTCAATATTTATCTTCCAGTTCATTTCTGACCATTTTTCTACATCCTGTTCTCACATTACTTAAAGTTTACAAACACAAATGAGGGTTGGGATTTTTACATCAAAAAATGTCATAGTGAAAAGAAAAAATATGAGTACGAGTCCTATATTTTCTATGATATGCATAAAGTGTCTTTCCTTAATGGTTGTAATTATAAAAGGAGAACAATGACATTCACAAGATTACATTAAATTTAAAAATGAAGCAGTTGCAAAATTTATGTAATTTTAAAATATTTTCAGATGACTACACATTGGGATGTTAGTCATATGGCAACCTATATGATAGGGCAGTCCTTCATACCAAATGATTTTGTGCTCTTTCATGGCAATGATGTTGTTTCAATAGTACTTTAGTAATAATGGTGAACAGGGCAGCAGAAAGTATTCTGGAGGTAGATGCACCTTGTTTACAAAGAAAAGTTTTGAAATGTACTTTATTTTCCAGTTTTCTTTCTTGAAATGCATGTCAATAAACTTCCTATTTTGGCCTTTGTTGCTTATTGTACCATCATTTTGGTTGTTCAAATTTTAATTTAATAACAATACCCAGTGCTTCTCATATGCTCACTATTACTACAATGTTCTTGGGTGGATTTTTAAGGCACATTTTGTCAAAAAGAAAGTACAGCCATTTTACTATCCATTATAGTTGCTCATGTATTTTCAAAAATAACTGAAACAAGTATCACCAAATGATTACTAATATAATAGTATAAAAGCTATTGCTGAAAGAATTTAATCATATTTGTGACAAATAGTGTTTGATTTCTGTGTTCTTCCTTATGCCATCAGATTGTTTCTCATTCAGTGGAGTGTGAAGAAAAACAACTGCATAACAAAAAAAAGAAAAAAAAAACCTTGAAGAGTTTCCTGTATGTGAACTGGAAGTCTTAGTAATAGAACAGGGTTAAATTCAGGATCCATAAATAGGAACAAGATTTCACCATGTCACACACCTCAGTGTGTCATAGACCAATGTGTGTGACCTCATCTAATCCATTGGCCTTATATGTTTCAGGATTTTAAAGGCTAAAGCATGCGTCATTCATTGGGTCAGGCTGATTTCAGTGACCTACAAATGATTTACATCCACAACATGAAACAAACCAAGGTTTATTTTTGTTTTGTTTTGTTTTTTCATATTGAGATGTTCATAAGTCAAGAAGAGAGTGTAAAAATCTTAAAATTTCCTAGAAAGGCTCTCACAGATCTAGGTGAAGGATTTTTCTAATAGAAAAAATTGCTTCATAATTTTGGAGTTAGATAAGAAATATGCTCATTTGACTCAGAGAATTCTTGAGTAAAATACACAATTAAGCTAAATTCCATACATACATACTAAAAATTGGTCAAGCAAGAAGACAAGTGAGGAGGACAGGAAAGACAATATGGGAAATAGGACTTTCATAGAATTTCAGGTAAGTTCTTTATTCCATTCTATACTCTCCTGGCTTCTTCCTGCTGAATTTTCTCTCAAGTGATCTCCTAAAAACTGAAGGATGCTGAAACTTGTTAAATTCCAATTTGTCAAGACTAACTGAAGGTAACAAAAAATGCCTCAGGCTCCTGTTTTTTGGGGACTAATACTGGCGGTGAGTGGAGATTGAAGAAATAATCACCAGGCTGAGAGACAGAATCAAATATTTCAGTGGCCTGTCTCTAAAACTGGGGTTTATAACAAGGCAGCACAATGCTGTTTTGCATGAGAATCCCCTTCTGGCTAAGATAAGGTTCAGCCTACATCCAAAGTCCTTGGATCAAAGGGCCTCCTCTTCAAAGTCCTTGGATCAAAGGGCCCTCTCTTCTCTTCAGTTAGCTCTGAATTACTCTCACCTCACAGCAAGTAACAGGACTGAATGCTCATTTGAGTTAAAGATGCCACCAGCCTAGCAAAGCTTCATGAATCAACCTTAAATGAAAGGTCCATGGGTACCTCCTAAACCACTTCTCATTCTCACTTGGGAGGGGTCCATTGCCATCTCTGCTGGTTTGAAGCTGTTATGTACCCCAGAAAAGGCCATGTTCTTTTTTAATGCAATTTTACTGAGATATATTCACATATCAGATTATCATCCAAAGTGTACAATCCACGGTTTACAGTATCATCATATAGTCTTGCATTCATCACCACATCAATTTTTGAACATTTTCATTAATCCCAAAAAAGAGAAATAAGAATAAAAATAAAAAAGGAACACTCAAAACATCCCATACCTCTTATCTGCCTATTACTTATCTGTATATCATCTTTATTTTCTTACTCATCTGTCCATACACTGGATATAGGGAGTGCCAGTCACAAGGTTTTCACAATTACACAGTCAAATCTTATGAGCTGTATAGTTCTACAATCATCTTCATGAATCAAGGTCACTAGATTACAGTTCAACAGTATCAAGTATTTTCTTCTAGCTATTCTAATACACTAAAAACTACAAATGGATCTCTATATACTGTATAAGAATAACCTCCAGAATGACCTCTCAACACTATTTGCCTGTGAAACTCTATTTTGTTTCATTTATCTTCCCCTTTTTGACCCAAGGGGGCTATTTCAATCACATGATGCCAGGGTCAGGCTGATTCCCAGGAGTTATATTCTATGATGCCAGGGAGACTTGCAACCCTGGGAGTCATGTCCCATGTTGGAAGGAGGGCAGTGAGTTTACTTACACAGTTGGCTTAGAGAGTGAGGCCACATTTGAACAAAAAAGAGGTTCTCTATGGGTGACTCAGGCATAATTATAGGTAACCTTATCTTCTCCTTTACAGAAATGTTTCATAAGGGCAAGCTGCAAGATCAAAGTCTTGACCTATTTAATTGGTAGTCCCCAATGCTTGCAAGAATAACAAGAATTCCCCAGGTGCTGAAACATAATATTTCCACATTTTCCCCCAGTCACTCAAGGGGGCTTTGCAAATACATTATTATTCTCTGCCCAAATTACCTGTAATGTCTTGGGATTTCACATTTACCTGTAAAAAACAACCAGATTTCACTCCCTATCCAAGGTTCCATGTAATTACTGTAGTCAAATAATAAACATCTCTTCCTTTGGTCTCACACAGAAGTTTAAGTTCTAAAACACTCAATATTCTGTTTTGCCCTCTAGTCTGATTTGCCTTAGCCCTAACCAGATCAGCTTCATTCATGTCTCTAATTGAAGTTTCATCACTTTTTTTCAGCTTTTTTAACAGTTGCTGTATGTGGTAACACTGACTTTCATAGCTGCAGATCTCTAGCTCTGAGTCTCAGATGTCAGAGTTCCAGGGAACAACCAGGTTATACACAAAAACCCTAGCATCTCAGAAGTTAGAAAGAAACATAACAACTCAGGAATAGGGGTGACTTCTTTGAGAGCTTACAATCTAGGAACCTTTATAATAAGCCTTTTCCTGACAACCTATAATCTTGAATTAAATTGTCAGAGTTTGCACATTGTAATTAGTCCATGTTCTAGTTTGCTAATGCTGCCAGAATGCAAAACACCAGAGATGGATTGGCTTTTATAAAAGGGGGTTTATTTGGTTACACAGTTAATCTTAAGGCCATTAAGTGTCCAAGGTAACACATCAGCAATCAGTTACCTTCGCTGGAGGATGGCCAGTGGTGTCTGGAAAACCTCTGTTAGCTGGGAAGGCATGTGGCTGGCATCTGCTCCAAAGTTCTGGTTTCAAAATGGCTTTCTCCCAGGATGTTCCTCTCTAGGCTGCAGTTCCTCAGAAATGTCACTCATAACTACACTTGGGGTATTTGTCCTCTCAGCTTCTCTGGAGCAAGAGTCTGCTTTCAACGGCTGTCTTCAAAATGTCTCTCATCTGCAGCTCCTGTGCTTCCTTCAAAGTGTCCCTCTTGGCTATAGCTCCTTTTCAAAATGTCACTGTCAGCTGCAGTGAGTTCCTTCTGTTTATCAGGCCATTTATATGGCTCCACTGATCAAGGCCCACCCTGACTGGGTGGGGCCTCACCTCCATGGAAAAATCTCATCAGAGTTATCAGCTACAGATGGGTGGTGCACATTTCCATGCAAACAACCTAATCCAAATGTTCCAACTTAACCCCCACTAATATGTCTGCCCCACAAGATTGTATCAAAGAATATGGCTTTTTCTGGGGGACATAACACATTCAAACCAGCACAGCCAATATTAGTGAAGAATTATAATGTTTGCTTTATATTTATTTCATTTAACATACTGTCCTCAAGGTTCATACATCTAGTTGCATGTCACATGTCATTCCTTCTTGCAATACTCTATTGTTTGCATATGCCACAGTTTGTCCTTTCATTCATCAGTCAATGTACACTTAGGCCACCTCCATCCATTGAAACTTGTGAATAATGCTGCCACAAACACAAGTGCGCAAATGTCCATTTGTGTCCTGCTTTGTTCTTCCAAATATATATGTAATAACAGGATTGCAGGATCATATGGAAACCCTATACTTAGCCTTCAGTGGAACCAACACACTGACCTCCAGATGGGCTGCACTGTTATACTTCCCTACCAATAGAAGATAGGGACATCCATCTCTCCATATTTTCCCCAGAACCTGTATCTTTCTGTTTATTTTTTAACAGTTTTCTTAACACACTATAAAATCCATGCTAAGTAAACAAAACATGGTTTGTGGTATAATCACATAGTTATGCATTCAACAGCAAAATCTATATAAGAACATTTCCGTTTCTTCCACAAAGATAGAAGAGGAAAATAAAATGAAAAATAAAAAATAGAAAATATAGAAAATAAAAAACAAAATAAATAAAATTAAAAGGAGATACAACTACAATGACACCAAGCTTCCCATACCCCTCCCTTTTATTCCCCTCTTATTGACATTTAGCTTTTGTGTATTGGCTTTGTTACATTTCATGGAAATATATTACAGTGTTACTGTTAACTATAGACTAATTTGCATTGATTGTATTTTTCCATATACCATCCTATTTTTAACAGCTTGCAATTTTATTAATTTTTTTCCTTCATGTAAAAATATTCTTATATTTATACATTCAATCACCATCATTGTCCACTCTAGGTTTCACTAAGTTATACAGTTCTAGTCCTTATCTTTTATCTTTCATTCTGGTGTCATATGTGTCCCTATGTTTCCTATTACAATATACTCACACTCAGCTTTGTTCACTATACATAAAATACTGTGTTACCATCTACTATTTTGTTTTTCAAATTTTATACATCCTATATTATTTTATTTCTCTCTCTCTCTCTCTCTCTCTTTCTTTCTCTCTCCATCTGTCTCTCTGTCTCTCTCTCTCCACCCTTACTGATAGTCTTCATTTCCATTCTTTTCTCCAACCCTCCCTCTCCTCTCTTTTCCTATCTGCCTATAGTGGTTCCTTTAGCAATTTTTGTAGAGTAGGTGACTTGCTTAAAATCTATCCCAGTGTCTGTTTTTCTGAATATGTATTTTAACTTTCCCTCTTTTGTAAAGGATAGCATGCCAGATATAGATTTCTTGGTTGACATTTTTTTTCCTTTCAGAATCTTAAATGTCATACCACTGCCTTCTTGTCTCCATGGTTTCTGTGAGAAATCTGCACATAGTTTTATCAAGCTTCTTTTTTATGTGATGGATCACTTTTCTCTTGCTGCTTTCAGAATTCTTTCTTTGTCTTTGATATTTGATAATCTGATTTGTAAGTATTTGATCAGTTGACCAATCTAGGTTTTCCTAATTGATCAAGTGTTCGACCAACTGACCAATCTAGGTTTTTACTAAGTTATTCAATCCCAGTCTTTATCTTCTATATTTCCTTCTGGTGTCATACATGCCCCTAATCTTCCTCTTTCAACTGTACTCTCATCTTTCTTCAGAGTACTTACAATATTGTGCTACCATCATACTGTATTGTGTTATCCATTTCTGGATATATACAATCAATCCTGTTGAATGTTCTATACTCCTTCAGCATTAAATGCCTGATTTATACCCTCTTTCTATCTTCTATAACCTGTGCTTTAAATTTTAACTCTCAAACTTCACTTGTTAATGTGAGTTCATATAAGTGAGACCATAGAGTATGCATCTTTTTGTTTCAGGCTAATTTCACTCCACCTTATGCCTGCTGTTCATCATTTTGTCTTTTAGATTTTATATATCATATCTTATTTTATTTTTATTTTTTCTCCCTCTGTTTTTACCCTTACCAGTAGCCTTCATTTCTACACTCTTCTCCAAACCTCTCTCTATAATCTTTCTATATCTTCCTGTAGGGCTCCCTTTAGTATCTCTTGTAGAGTAGTTATCTTATTCACAACTATCTCAGCGTCTGTCTGAAAATATGTCAAACCATCCCTTATTTTTGAAGGACAATTTTTCAGGATATAGAATTCTTGGTTGGCTGTTTATCTCTTTCAGTATCTTCTACTGAGAAATCCACACATAATCTTATCAAGCTTCCCTTTATGTGATGGATTGCTTTTCTCTTGCTCTGCATTCAGAATTTTCTCTTTGTCTTTGACTTTTGATAATCTGATTAGTAAGTATCTTGGTGTAGGTCTATTTGGATCTATTCTGTTTGGGGTAAACTGTGCTTTTTGTATCTATAATTTTATGTCTTTCATAAGAGATAGAAAATTTTCAGTGATTATTCTCTCCATGATTCTTTCTGCCCCCTTTCCCTTCTCTTCTCCTTCTGGGATACCCATGACATGTATATTCATGTGCTTCATATTACCATTCAATTCCCTGAGACCCTGCTCATATTTTTCTGTTCTTTTCCTATCTGTTTTTTGTTTATAGGATTTCAGTTGCCCTGTCCTCTGGTTCACTGATCCTTTCTTCTACCTCTTCACATCTGCTTTTATATGACTTCATTATGTTTTTCATCTCTTCTATTGTGTCTTTCATTCTATTGTGTCATTTTATAAGTTCTGTCAGTTTCTTTTTCAAACTTTTGTGTTCTTCCTTATGCTCTCCCAATATCTTATTTATATCCTTCATCTCTTTTACCTTATCTTCCCTCAACTCATTGATTTGATTTTTTAATTGATTTAGCATATTTATTTGAACATCTTTAAATAGTTGTTTCAACTCCTGTATCTCATCTGAAGTGTGAGTTTATTCCTTTGATTGGGCCATATCTTTGTTTTTCCTAGTGTGATTCATAATTTTCTCTTGTCTACGCATCTGGTTTTCTTGATTTCCCCAATCAGATTTTTCTAGAGCAGATGGGCCCAGTTATGAGGAGAAGGTTGTAATCCATATCATTTTCCTGAATATGAGACTGAATAGATTGTCAGACTTTCCTGTAAGGCCTCTAGACTGTGTGCTTTTCCTGTCCTGTCCAGCAAGTGGTGTTTATCAGTTGGCAGCTCCCCACCAGTGTAAAGAGATGCGGTGTCTTAAATGCTCAGCAGACCATGTCCCTTCCAGGGACTGAGGGTGAGTCTGAAGCCAAAGTTAATCTGTTTCTTTTTTTTCTCCCCAAGCCCTTGGGTCTGAATTCTCTGTGGTTGGGGCACCACTTGAGCTGGGTCCCACCATTTTCTTAGGGAATATATGCCCTTTAGGGAATTATCTCTTTCATTTGACTTCTTTTGCTTCTCTGTCTTAACCCAACCATTGCCTGGGTCAATGCTGACAATTGAAACTGTCTGACACTTTCTCTAATGTGCTACTTAGAATGAGACATTAAAAAGAAATAGAAAGAAATCCCCTTTCAGAGATATTCTTAGCCCTCCAGTTTTGCCAGTCAAGAGCCAGATTTGGTAACTGGTTCAGTGTGCCACTTTTATTGAGACAACCCTTTTCCTATAATCTGAGCTCAGCTGACTCCAAAAGCTTCTATCTATCTATTTATTTATTTATTTATTTATTTATTTATTTATTTATTTATTTATTTTTCATCAGCCTCTCCACCTCTCTGCTGTGAGAGACCTTAGGGTTACTTTCCTGCTTACTTCCAGTTTATCTGTGCATGTAGCTTGTATTCAGTAGTCCAAATTTATTAACCAAAATCTCAATTAGAGCATGGTTGAGCTACCTTCCCTTGCTTCCAGCAGAGACCACTTCTTTTTCCCACAAAGGTGTATTTCAACTCAGCCTATCATGCCATTGGAGGATGAACACCAGCCTTTGAAATTTTGGAAGCTTTACTTACAGTTCAATGATGTGATATTGGCCCTTTCACAAATTCCAGACTGTTGTGCAGTGTGTGTGCAGTTATGGATGTCCCCCAAACCGTTGTTCTCAACTATTTACTAGTCTTTCCTGTTTGTTTGCCAGCTGTTCTAGAGGACTATCTAAATTCCACACCTCCTTATGCTTCCATCTTACTCCACTCCCCTACATTGTAATTTAAATAGAAAATTTTCACATAATTTCTAGGTTTTCTTTAGGGCCTTTTTCACTTTTTTGTTCCTCAAACTGTAGATCATTGGATTCAGCATGGGCATCATCCATGTATGAGCTACAGAAGCCATGTTATCAGTATCAAAGGAATGACTGGATTTGGTCTTCATGTACATAAAGAATAGAGTTCCATTGAGGACAGCCATCACAACTGTCAGGTGAGAGCCACCTGTGGAGAAGGCCTTTTGCCTGCCCTCTGCAGAGTGCATCCTGAAGATGGTCAAGAGGACCAGCACTTAGAACATGAGGACTTTCAGAAGAGAAGGCACCAAATTATAAGCTGAGTATATCAGTGCTATCAATTTAATTTCATGTATATTTGAACAGAGCAAATATGTCAAGGACAGAGTATCACAGTAGTAATGCCTGATGACATTATAGCCAAAAAATGAAGGTAATACATTTTTTTGATGATCAGCAAAGACTCAAAAACAGTTTAGAGACAAATTATTACCACTGTAGAGATAAATTATGCTCTTTGTGACATGATGACTGTGTAGAGCAGAGGGTTACAGATGGCCACATAGTGGTCATAGGCCACTCTGAAAAAAGTAAAATTTCACTAGTGAGAAAAATACAGAAGAAAGTGAATTGGGTAACACACTAATTAAATGAGATTGTATCTTGATCTGCAAGAAAATTAAATAACATTTTGGGTCCCATAGCTGTTGGATAACCAAGGTCAGTGGAGGTCAGATATCAGAAGAAAAAGTACATGGTTGTAACTGTTCCATTTGCTAATACTGCTGTTATGAAAAATACCAGAAATGGATTGGCTTTTATAAAGGGGTATTTTTTGTTTACACCATTACAGTCTTAAGGCCATAAAGTGTCCAAGGTAATGCATCAACAATTGGGTACCTTCACTGGAAGATAGCCAATGGCATATGGAAAACCTCTGTTATGTGGGAAGGCATGTGGCTGGCATCTTCTTGCTCCCATGTTGCATTTCAAAATGGCTTTCTCCTGGGATATTCCTCTCTAGGATGCAGCAGCATCTGGGCCTGTGTGGCTCTTTTCAAAGTACTCCAGTAATCCAATAATGAACCACACTGAATGCATGGTGCCACACCTCCATGGAAATATTCAATCAAGAGGTCACTCCCTAGTCAAATATGTCACTCACAGTTGGGTGGGTCATATCTCCATGGAAACACTCAATCACAAAGTTCCAACACAATCAACACCAATACATCTGCCCCCACAAGATTGCAACAAAGATAATGGCATTTGGGGGGACATAATACATCCAAACTGGCACAGTAACCTGGAGTCTATCATGGTGACGATTCTCAGGTCCAGGTTACCCACCACTGAGATCATGTAAATAATGAGGAAGAGCCCAAATAGTGGAGTTTGCAGCTAAGGGCAGTCTGTGTTCCCCTTTAGAAATAATTCATTCAGAATTGTTTGGTTTTGTCCATCCAGTCCACTCAATAGGAAATATCCTGAAAATAATTATAAGAACCAATAACTTTAGAGAAATATTATTGTAATATACATATATGTATAATTTGCATTAATCAATCCATAACTTCAATGTGCACAAAAATCCTTCAAATTTTGATAGCCGAAAGAACTCTCTTTTTGTAAGTTGACAATATTACACAGAGGAGTTACACCAAATACATACCTATCTATCTATCTATCTATATATATACGTACACACACACATAGTTGAGTGGTGTACATCATGAGTAAGATAAATTTATTGTAACTTTCACTAAGTAATTTTACTGTCATTTTGGGGAAAATTGTTTAGAAGGTGATCATGCTGTGCCAAACTTTTATCCCACACATTTTTAGTTGAAAATGAAAAACATAGCATTGAAGAGATCTTACTATTAAAACCTTAAACAATGAATTAATTTAGCAATAATAATAATTCAACAACCTAACATCCTGTGCCTCATAATGGATTATGTACAATGACTATGAAATATTAGTGACAAAACTCTTATCGTAAATATAATCACAATTCAGACTTTACTTCCAGTTTATAGGCCATGCAGTGGATGGAATTTCATTAGAAATGATGTGAAGACATTTGAGGAGATAATATGTCTGATGTCTTCCAAAGTTGATATCATTAAAAAAGAATTTATCAATAATATAATTAATATTATGGAAATCTGCAAAAGAAAGACTTAATGGATTTCTTGATTGGATCCTGTTGAAGGAAGGAAGGAAAGAAAGAAAGAAAGGAAGAAAGAAAGAAAGAAAGAAAGAAAGAAAGAAAGAAAAGAAAGAAAGAGAAAGAAAGAAAAAGAAAGAAAGAAAGAAAGAAAGGGAAAGAAAAAGAAAGAAGTAAAGAAAGAAAGAAAGAGAAAGAGAAAGGAGGGAAGAATGGAGGGAGGGAGGGAAGAAAGGTGAATGATAATATATACAAAATATATCTTTTTGACAAATGGCTCATTTTTATTGAGGCAATAAATTAGGTATTTCTACTTTGGACAGTATCTTTTGCATTTGTTTCTTCTTAGATATGAAAATGATGTGAAGTTTTATGAAGAGAATGTTTTAATTTATGAGATCAATGCTGAAATATTAAGGGAGTGAAAGTGAATGAAGTTTGCTAATTGCTTTTCAATGCCTCAGCATATTAAGATCTCTCTAATCTCTCTCTCTCTCTCTCTCTCTTTCTCTCTCTCTCTCTCTCCCTCCCTCCCTCTCTCTTTCTCTTTCTCTCCCCACACACAGACACACACAGAAACATACATTGGGTTTTAATAATTGTTGAATTGATGGTAGTGGTAAATGTGTTACAGTTGTGTTGCCATTTCTGTTTTCTCTAACGCTTAAAAGTATCCATAATAAAAGTTGACAAAAGCATGTAGAAAAACTTAGAAAGTCTTATTTCATAAGGTAGCCATATGAAATCTATTATACATCCAAATGAGAAAGGTTAAAAGAAGTAATGTCCTTGAAAAGTGTTTGGGAAGCAACACAAACAAGAAAATGGCTACAGATTATGTTATATACTTTTTCTTCTTTAAGATAATTTCAATGACAAACATAACCCTTTTAATGTATCTTCCAATTAGACAGGGAAAAACTGAACACTGGGGGATCAAATAGAAGGACAGAGGAAATTGTGGTAGCTTTTTCAAAACTTTCTTAATGAGAGAAATCATATGAGGGGTTTAACAATTAGTGTAAAGACTATATTACAATGAAAATAAAATTTCCCCAGCTCTGTATCTCAGCATCCCATATTCCTATTGCCCAGATTGTGTTTTTGTGAAGCAAATGTGGATGGAAAAAGGAGGTACTGTTAACTGTTTCTGCATTTTTTTTTCTCATGATCATATCAATGTGGGAGCCCTGTGCCTCCAAGTGTCTTGAAGATTGCACAAAGCAGTTTCTTTGACCTAGGATAGTTAAGGTTTGACCTGTTCTCCTTGTAATGTCGTGTACTAAATGTAATGTATACCTGAAACTACCTCCTACCTGAGACTCCCTGAGATACTGTTATCTACAAGATAATCTATAATCCTCCCCTCCTCCCTGTTGAATACAATCAATTCCTCCCTAAATTGCCTGATTCAACCCCACCTTATGCTGTCATACTTGTCGGAAAGTCAAGCCCTTATAATCAGCTTATTCAGCCCCCCAAAGTGCAGACCATTTCCATGGTGTTTTCTGAACTCACCACCAATCAGAGCAGCTCCTGAATCCATTCAGAGAAGCTCCTGAATTCAGGACAATGTGACTCAACTTCCCCACCCTGTAGGTAAGACAAATAATAAAGTTTCACATCTCAAAATGAATCTGGTGCTTTCTTTAGTCCTTTGGCTACAAAAGCCCTCTTGGGCCATGACATTTGGTGTGCCAGCCTGGAGACTAAAGAAATCCCAGCCACTAATAATGTGAACTTGGGGAAGGGAAAGGGGAAGTCCCCAGGTTGGATAACGGGGTTACCTGTGACACCTATGTGGGGAGGGGTGGCTACCCTCCTAGATGAATGGGGTCTGCTGAGGGGGTATGGAGATGTGTACAACTCCCCAACTAGACTAATAGCCCCACTGCAAGAGACCACAGGACTAGTAAGATTTCATGAAATAAAAGGAAGCTACCAGGCTGCTGCAGCAGTAACCTGGCCATTCTTTGAAGCTTCGTATGCATCTACAGAAAAGACCTGAATGGCTGATATAGCAGTCTACTACTTAGAAGAAGAATTGAAGTTAGAAAGGGATATGCAATTGATCCAAGCAGAATTGGATAAAAGTTTAGAAATACTGGCAAGCCAGTTCACTAGAGTAAGAGGGCATAAGCTGCCCAAAGGGTGAGTTAGGCATATTCTAGCTTCCTCTGACTGGGACCCTAAGGTGTGGGACCCTGTTGATTCCTCATAAAATGATGATGGGCCCCGGTCTGACTAGGAAATTAAAACTGAGGAAAGTAAGAATGCACATTCTTTGCTCCAACAAAAATTGCCTTCCCCGAGAGGTAATGTGGCAATATATCAGTACAAATTACCAGGGTCATTTAATAGCCCTGTCTGTCCAATGAAAAACAAAGCAAAACAAAACAAAACAAAAAAAACCAATGGTACCTGGCAAATGACTATTAATTATATCAAACTTAATTTAATAACTTTTTGTTTGCAGCTGCGTCAAATATAGCTAACTTGTTACAGGATATGAGTACAGAATTAAGACAATTTAACTCTGTGTTAAACTATGCTAAAGCTTATTTTAGTATTTTAGGTCCCTCCAGCCAGACTGTGTCCACCTTCACTTGGGAAAATCAACAATGGACATTTGCTTTCCACAAGGATACCTCTACAGCCCCACCAGCTGCCATGTACTGGTAGCACAAGATTTAAAGAAAAGGCACTATAATAATGATACTATGCTAAGCAGTAATTCTTTTCCTGAAGTAGAAATACCACTAACAGAGTGGTGAACCACCTTGAAAGTTGAGGATGGGTGATAAATCAAAGTGAATTACAAGAGCCTGGACATTCTATCAAGTTCTTGGGTATTGTCTCATTGGGTAAAACTAAAGCTATTCCTTTAGCTGTTGTTGTTAAAATACAAAGTTATCCTATACTGCTAACTCCTAAACAGTTACTAGCTTTTCTTGGTTTATTAGGTTATTGGGAACTGTTTATACTCTATTTAAAAATTTTAAAAATGTGTACCCTAATTAGGAAAGGAAAAACATGGGAATGGGATTTTCCTTGTCAGGCTGTTTTTATAAAAGCTAAGTGAACTCTCACACAAACACAGGCTTTAAGAGGAGTAGACCCTGACATATCCTACGAATTTGAGGTGGCCAGTGCCAATATCAGCTTTGGGTGGGGTTTGTGACAAAGGCAACAGGCTAAATGTGTAACTATTAGATTCTGGTACCAACTTTGGAAAGGCACAGAACTCAGATACAGCCCTTCAGAAAAGCAATTGTGCACAGCTTATTATGCTCTGTTACAAGTTGAAGTTTTAACTCAAAGATAATCAATAACTACAATCATACAGGGCTGGACACAGGAGACTATAAATAAGCCCTATTCAGGGAGTGCTCAGCTAAGCACACTGATGAAATGGAAAGCCTACATCCTACAATGCTGAATTTTTAAGAATGGCCCTATGAGTACAGAGATGCATGAAATTTTAGGACCAGTCTCCCATGCAGAAAAGCAACATGCCCTGCCTCTTTTTGATCCTCCTGAGGTGGCTCCTCTTATGGACATTGATGGACATGGGAGTATTCCTGACTGTACATGGTATACTGATGGATTGGCACTTGGGCAGCATTCTACCTGGATGGCCGTTACTGTCCAGTCAAGTATTGACATCATCTGGTGGGAGACTGGAACTTTGAAATGCAGCCAGTGGGCTGAGTTGTGGGCTGCATTGTCCATGAACCAGGAGAAACCTTGACTGCCCAGATAACTGGGCTGTGTATTGAGGCCTAAGAGTATGGTTGGCCACATGGAAGCAGGAGCAACAGATGGTGTTTGACTGCCCTTGTGGGGAAAGAAACTGAGGGAAGATATCTGGATGGCCTGCCAGAAATATAAGGTAACTGCTTTCCATATGTCTGCTCATAATGTTAACTCATTGCCAGGTAATGCAGAAGTGGATGCCCTAGTGAAATTCCACAGCCTAACACCAACAATGCATGAGGCAACTGAATGGCTGCATCCAAAAACCAGACACTGAGGGTACCAGACCCTGTGGAAGCTGGTACAGCAGTTTCATCTTCCTGTCACCCAACAAGAGTTAAAAGGAGTAGAGGATGCTAGCCCCTCCTGCTCACTGCAATGGCCCAGAATGCTTCCTCACCAACTTGGACCCATCAGGCAAGACTAGATTCTTCTCACATGGTGGCCAGTGGGCTATATTGGCCCTCCTCCTCTGTCTGAAGGGGCAAAATATATCCTTGCCACTGTAGATACAGCTATGGGACTGCTGCTGTCCTTCCCAGGGGGCAAGGCCAACTAACAAGCTACCATAGATAGCTTAGAAAAATTAAGTGCATTTTTTGGGGTACCCACACATGTGGACAGTGATAGAGGGACCCCCTTCAACAATCAATTAACCCAGGCCTGGGCTGAAGAACATAATGTCCTTTGAATGTTTCACTTGCTTAATAATCCCACAGCAGCTAGGTTAACTTAAAGAGAGAATGGCTTTTTAAAGGAACGCTTAGAGGATGATAGAAACTCCTTACAACAATGGACTCAAGGACTTTATCAGCGTTAACTCCAGACCCAAAGTGTGGCTCCTGCTCCTGTGGAAATGGCAACCATGGGGCTAATGCAAGCCTTATTAATTCAATTAAGGGGGTTCAGTTGCCCTCAAGCCACACTGAGGCAGTGATAATAACCTGCTCTTGCTTGTGCCTCAAACACTAGAAATTAGGGAAAATAAGGTCAGTTGGCTCTGATTCTGGCCAATGCAGTCAAGCTGGTTGAGAATCCTAAGCCCATGGGGTATGGCACCAAATGTTATTTGCATTCCCCATCTGGGACCCCTATCCCCCAGGGGACTGTATACATAACTTTGCAACCCCAAACTAACTGTAGATCTGACTCTGAAGGGCTCCTTGCTGGGGGAGAAACATGGCATTAAAAAAAAGAAATAATAAAAATCCTCACCTGGAACTCTTCTATCCACTAATGAAAACAACTTATATACTGTTCCTATATGTGCTATTAATTCTTGTTAGAAATTATATAATACTGTTTCAATAATGCATTAACTAAAGTGCATTTAGCATTATTCTAACAAGTTTTAATTTTAGTGGTAATTGTATGCTGTAGAATGTCTGCTTGAAAATGGTTTCCAAAATTACTTATACTTAAGTATAAGAGGTATGAAGAATTTTTTGTATGAAAAGGAAAAGGAAAGTAGTTTTGTCCTAAAGGACTTGCTGTTCCAGAATGGAAAAGAGAAAATGTATGACAAAAACCTGGATAGAAAGTTGCAGAAAGTTTGCAGAAAGGGAAATTTATTTCTGCAGACAAAGCTAGGAAATGTTAAAACAAACAAACACAAAAAAACCTATATATAGAATAGAGCAGACTGCCTGGTAGTTTTATACTTTAGCTATTTTAGCCCCAAGTGTACCTGTGCTTTAATTAATATTCAATGTTGTATATATGTACTCTGTGCCAGTTTGAATGTATTATGTCCCCCAAAATGTCATTATCTTTGATGTAATCCTGTGTGGGCAGATGTATCAGTGTTGATTAGACTTTAATTCTTTGAATGTTTTCCATTGAAATGCACCCTACCCAACTCTGGGTGATGACTCTGATTGGATAATTTCCACGGAGGTGTTACCCCACCCATTCAGGGTGGGTCTAAATTAAATCACTGGAGCCATAGAAATGAGCTGACAAACAGAAGGAACTCTGTGCAGCTCAGAGTGACATTTTGAAGAGGAGCTACAGCCAAGAGGGATACTTTGAAGAATGCACAGAATCTGAGATAGTAGCTGCAGATAAGAGACAGTTTGAAGATGGCTGTTGAAAGCAACCTTTTGCTCCAGAGAAGCTAAGAAAGGATAAATGTCCCCAAAGCAACTGAGAGTGACATTTTTGAGGAACAGCAGCCTAGAGAGGAATATCCTGGGAAAAAGACATTTTGGAGCAGACACCAGCCACATGCCTTCCCAGCTAACAGAGGTTTTCTGGACACCATTGGCCATCCTCTAGTGAAGGTACCTGATTGCTGATGTGTTACCTTGGACACTTTATGGCCGTATGACTATAACTGTGTAACCAAGTAAAACCCCTTTATAAAGACAGATCCATCTCTGGTGTTTTGCATTCCAGCATCATTAGCAAACCAGAACACACCTGATAACTCACAAATGTAACACAAGTTCTTGATAGCACACCAGATCATATACAAAATATTGAACATTTATCTGATAATCCTTTTCCAAATGGTTTAATTCTTTAACTTGGCCATGGTGCCACTTGTTAATAGGATAATAGGATAATATCCATCTGTACTTGTTTATTTGTACTCTGCTGTTCACTGTATTGTTGTGAATTATGGATGCAATGCCTGTCCTATGGTCAATGCAAATCTCTGCATGGGGGCGGACTGTGGGAGCCTGGGACTCCCAAGTGCCTTGAAGACTGCACACATGACCTAGGAGAGTTAAGGTTTGACCTATTCTACTTGTAACATCAGGTGCTAAATGTAATCTATACCCAAAACTACCTCCTCCCTGAGATTCCCTGAGATACTGTTATCTACAAGATAATCTATAATCCTCCCCTCCTCCCTGTTGATTACAATCAATCCCTCCCTAAGTTGCATGATTCACTCCCCACCTTATGCTCTCATACCTGTTGGAATGTCAAGCCCTTATAAACAGATTATTCAGCCCCCCAAAGCGTAGACTATTTCCATGTTGTGTTCAGAACTCACTGCCATTCAGAAAGCTTCTGAATCCATTCAGAGAAGCTCCTGAATTCAGGGTAATGTGACTTGACTTCCCCCTGTAGGTAAGGCCCATAATAAAGGCTCATGTTTCAGACCATGTCTGCTGCTTTCTTTAGTCCTTTACCTACAAAAGCCCTCTTGGGCCATGAAAATCATTATTTCAAAATTATTTCTTCAATTGTTTATCATTTCAGATGTTACATTTTGAATATCTAACATATATCATCTCCTGCATTCAACACTAAATAGAGTCAAATAACTAATTTAATTTCCTTTAAGTTGTCGTTTAATCATCATTAATCACTGAAGTGACACTTGGGTGATTTTTCTATAGCTGGGTACCCCTTACATATTGTAGTTATCAGTGTAGTCTGAAAAAAGGTGAATTGACAAAAAATGCTTAATTATTTTGACTTCTCTATAAAAGCAAGGATTTAAAGTGTGATTATATTTATTTTACTTTGTATTAAGTCAGATATATAACTATTTAAAAACATGAATGCTGGCTATTTACCTAAAATCCTCATATGAATCTCCAATATTAAAGGTTACAGTGCTATAAAAGAGCAATGATCAAACCTTAGATTACCCTGGGGGCTAGATAGACAACATGGAATACATCAAATAACCCAGTGTAGAGAATAATGTTGACAAAGAGAAACAAAATACATGCCCCATTTGCAAACATTAAACTTCCAGCATTGTTTTATTTTAATTCGCATGGCTCAGACAAAATATATTTGTTACACAAATGTTGTCAGCAACATGCCACTTAGACTATTTCGTGGAATCTATATGTTCATAGTTTCAGATACTATCTTTCTATCTTTATTTTATATTCCATCAAATAAAGACACTACCCCTTTAAATGAAATTGAATTTATGATGAATTTCAATTGAATTGACAATGTTGTGAGACATAGATATCATTAATTAAGAAATAATTTTCACAGATAGATGTAAATGAAAGTGGCAGAGCAGGGAACTCCAAAACCCCATCCTTCCACTAAAGAAGGGATTAAACTGTCAAAAATTGTCATAAAGAATCAAGATTTTGGAAACTCAAGAATCTAATAAAAAAGAAAAAAAATACAGTGTCCATGTGAATGATTAATAAAGAAAGAAACTGTTAAATTTTGGTTACAGAATGTGGTGGCATTTCAACTTACTGGCCTACATTCCTCCATTCTCTGACTCCAAGCCAGCCAAAGTGATGCTGGCCCACACTCCTGGGACTTCTTCATTGTTCCAGGGTAAATATTGATCCTGTTCTCTAATAATTTTTATAGTGTGTCTTGATCTGTCTATTAGTTACCTGAGGTGTCAGCCCAGAGTCTTACATAGATGTAAAAAATGGACACAACTATATGCTGTCTACATGACACTCATTTTAATTCCAAAGTCAGAAATAGGTAGAAAAGAAATGATGGATAAAGATAGTAAACAAAAGAAAAAAAACGGTTAACTAAACAAGGCTGTGGAGGCTATAAAGAAAAGGGACAAAATATTTTAAGTTAAAAATTGTTAAAAGAGACATAAAAGAACATTAAATGTTGATAATACTGATAAGTCAATCCATTCAAAATATATAAGAATTATAAGCATATATACATCTAACAGCAGAACCCAAATTACATGAATCAAATATTGAAAGATTTAAAGGGAGAAATAGTTCTACGGTAATAGCGGGGGACATCAAAACACATTTCCTGGGGTTCCCAATTCAATACATAACAGTGTCATAGCACTATAAAACCAGGACATAAGAGGAAATTAGAGAGGTCAAATCATTCCCCAGAGCCAATACAGCATTTAACAATAAAATAAATGGCAATAAAAGTTTTTATACTCTAAGGAATCATGAAAAATATATATTTCAATACATTTATTTAAATATCAAAGTAATTTTTTAGTGGAAGATAACAGAAAGAACGCATAGAACAAACTAATAAATAAGTAGTGGACAAACTACAATTTAAAGTGAGTACAATATTCCTGCTTTATTTTGCAAGGATAGCTCTTAGCTTAAACCTATAGTTGTACAGATATTAACCTTAGTACTCATCTCCTTTTGATGTGTATTAGTCATTCAATTGATAATTTCATGACATATCAAAGACTCCTCAAAACTTTGCAGGTAAGATCCAGGGGCAGTCCTTTTACTCACTAGGCATTATGCTGTGGTTGAGTTACATTGTACTGGAACAGACACTTTAATATTTTCATTTTGCCTCACCTCCAAATAAAAGTAGTACTTTGCAAATGACACTGATCATTTGAATTATACTGAAAAATTTGGAAAATATGCAAAATACATAGGGCATATTCAAAACAGTAAATGCAAGGATCATAGAAATATTTGATAATACTCTTTCAATTTAAAGGCAAAGGAACACACCTGATTAACTGCAAATGACAGTATTGTACTTGATATCTTTTTGTGGGTCCAAAGGAAAGGAAATTATCATGAAAATCTTAGGAATGTGGGTGTGAGATTTCCCCTCCTCAGAGTGTACCTTTTTGTACCAGCCAAAGATTTCAATTAACTAGTGAAGATAAGGATAAGGAAGTCTAGCTTTCCACAAATACCATAATAAAAATGGTTGAAATACCACATTAGTCTAGAAAATCAAGTGATCAAGGCTAAATGAATATTGCTAAATCAACTAAATTAGGCACTAGAGAGTACAGGTTAAATGGAAAATGGGGGCCATAAAAGGCCACTGGAAATCTAAGGGATAGTCCCTGTTTAATTTTCCTAGACTGCTCAAATACGATGAAATGGTTAGGATAAAGAGTGGGAAATTATTTGCTCACATTTTGAGCCTGGGACAAAGGCCAAATCAAGGCATCATCAAGATGATACTTTCTTCTCAAACACTGGTGTTCTGGGGCTGGCTGTTGGAAATTCTTGGTTCTTCTGTCACACGGTCTTTCCCTTCACTTAGGGGTTCAGCTTCTTTCCTTCTGTGGTTTTCTCTGTCTCTGTCTAAATTTCACTCCACTTATTAAGGACTCCAGGGCAGGATTGTGATCCATCCTGATTAAGGTGGTCAGAGAGAGAAAGACACTGTAGACATAAGGCATTGCCACCAGCACCAAACACACTTTTCGGGACATCACAACTGTGTAGAGTAGAGGGTTATAGATGACCACATAACAGTCATAGATCATTGCTAAAAGAATAAAAAGTTCACTAATGATGAACATAATGAAGAAATCTAGCTGTTTATCACAACAAATGTAGAAGAATGTATTTTGATTCACTTTAAAATTTACCTATATTTTGGTTCCACAGCTGTTGAGTAACTAAGATCAATAAAAGACAAATGTCTGAGGAAAAAATACATACGTGTTTGTAGCCTGGAGTCCTTCTTGGTGAGGATGATCAAGCCCAAGTTTTCTACCTCTGAGATCATGTAAATGACAAGGAACAGCTCAAAGAATGGAGCCTGGAGCTCAGAGTGTTCTGTGATCTTGGTCAGAATGAATTCATTCAGCTCTGTTAGATTTTGCATGTCCATCCATATCATTAGGGAAAATTACCATGTAAAAAACCATCAGAAGAGTCACAAGATTTCAGGAGGTTTCACCTGATAAAATTTTAGTAAACAGTCATTATATGTCAGATAAATCCATGAAAAAATATTCGATGACATGATTTAGAGTAAGACCTCTATCACTGAAAATAGAACCACATGGAAAAGCTATCACAACATAAGACATATAGACAAAATTTTGTTTGCATGTCAAATGCTGGTCACCATCTTAGGATATATACTATATATATCCTAGTATATTCTAGTATAACATATAATAGTATGTATACTATTCCTTCATGGTTCTGTTAGCAATAGCACAATAGGTCTTGTGCTGATTTTAAACTCAGTTTGGTCCTCATTAGAAATATATTCAGGGATACTTCCAAGCTTTGAACCTCACTATCCATATGGAAACACCTGCAACTTTAATAAAAAAATTAGTAGGGCCATGGCATTCTATTATGGTGCTCTGATGAATATATTAACTGAAGCCAAAATGTTTAATATTTTATTGTGACTTTACCAAAAATTTACTATAGCAAATATCACTTTTGCAGAAATAGCTGTCTCTCCAATTCCTATCAGTTTGGGTCACCTTTGATTTACCCTACAGCTGTGTCCAAGCTGTAGCTTCTCTGACCTACCTTGAGACAAACCCTAGAATATTTCTGCAGAGCATATCAACTTATTTCAAGAGGTTAATCCTCCCTTGCTTACATGAGTAACATGTTGTCTATTGCACTCTTTGCTTTTCTTCCTTCCATGTCTCACATTCCCCAATCCCTCATTTATGCTTCCTGATATCACCTACAAATTAAATATCATATACCCAAGTCCTTGTTAAAGGATCTTCTCAAGAAGGAATTTAAATTTTGAGAATCCACATTTCTTCTGTGGAATTGGTAAAATGAGACACAGCTAACCATGGCATAAATGAAACTGCATATGTAATTAATAGGAGACAACAAAAATGTTAATATCACATTGTGAATAACTGGAAGCTGTCATTGGAAATTGTTAGTATCTTAAACAAACGCTTTGCATCAATATCATTGACCTGACCATTACCTTCTTTCCTAAGACCACACTCTAGATGAAGTTTTACAAGTTTAAAGAGAAAAGCTCAGGAGAAGTTGAGAGAGGATCCACAGACACCCAGAGAGGAAGCCACTGGAACCAGAAGCTGAAGGAAACAAAATCCAGATGTGGAGGACCAGCAGATGCAAGCCATGAATACTCCTATGTGACAAGGTGTCCCAGATCCCAGTGACCTTTCTTCAGAGAAGGTATCATCCTGAATGAATTTAGACATTTCCTCTTAATTTAATCTCTTATAAAGGACTACAGTATGAGAATTGAGACCCACGCTGAATGAAGTAGGTCACATCTCAATTGAAATAACCTAAAATAGGTCTGCACCCACAGTAATGGATTAAAAAAAAACATGGCCTTTTCTGGGGTACATAACAGCTTCAAACCACCAAGAATACATTATGCAATGGCTGAACAGGAATATCCAGTTTCTTAAAGTCTTGGACACAATTTGGAGCAGAATCTACCCAGCCTGCCTTTGGAAACTGTCTGTAGTATCCTACTCAGGATGAAATTGACCCCTGGATACATCACTGTTAAGTAAAACTCCATCAGGAAAGGCAGAAACATGTATTCCCCTGCTGGTCAGTTGAGCAAACTGTATCACTATTATTTGCAAAAGTCCATTTTCATCTGATTCTTTTCAAATTCAGAGAAAATAATAAATAAAAATTCACAAAAGACCGTAAATGTTAACCAGAAAATCTTAATTACTGATTTCAGTCCAAATAGTTTCTCTCCCCTTCACCTTTGCAACTCAAGGTCAGGGATCTGTTGCCTGGGTTGACACCCTTTATCGTCCTAAATGTTTTGCCCCAGTAACGCTCTCCAGTGTTCTTAGATTCTCAGCTATTATCCAAGGGCATTTATTTGATTTAGTGATTTGTTCCACATCACACTGAAACACAGAGGATTAAAGATGAGACTAGAACCAAGAATGACTCTCTAAAACACAGGAACCTGCCTTCTAAGGAGTTATTTCATTCAATATGGTGATTTGCTAAAACATCTAACTCCAGAGAACTGTCCTTTCAGAACCTTGAGGAAGAATTCCTAGTGACAGCTCTGTACAAGTAACTGCAACCCAGTATTTTCCACATAAGTTCATAAAATGGTGTTCTTAACCTGGGTTATGAATCATAATCATCAGGGAAGTTATTCAAATACATACATGTCCAGATCTGACTCCCAGAGTTTCTGAGCCAATAAGCCTAAGTGGACCCAAGCACGTGTAGGTTTCAAAAATTCTGTAGGCAATTCTAACAACTGCTCCTAGATGAGAGCTACAACAAATCATATTCTATTACCAAACCAAAACAAAACAAAACAAAAACCCTAGTGAATAACTAATTTATTCTTACTGGTTACCTCTAAAGACTAGCTGGCTCTTAACTTGGTAGTGGGGAGTCACATATTTCTTAAAATCTCAAGAAAACTCTAGACTTGCTCTCCAGAAAAATGCAAATTTTGCATAAAAAATTGGGTGGGGAGGGCAGGTTGAGTCATCATAGACCACTCAGGGATTAAGAATTCCTGCTTTCAACACTTCCTATTTAATCCCACAAAGAAAATGAAGTGACAAGAATCAATAGATAAAGGCTAAAAGAGGAGGAAATAAATGCAGGCAAGAGCCACATCCCCTTCAGGGTCCCAAGAACAAAGTTATTGACTGACCTAGGGTGTTTCTCCTTGTGAACAAAAGAATACCACAGTAAGAGGGATCAAATCCATCACCAGGCTTTTCCATATTTGGAAAACACAAATTGTGCCTGCAAATTTATTTTGTATCTTTACTTAAGGAGAGTATGCAGAAAATTCCTAGGGAATAACAAGCAGCTTTAAGGAACTCTTCTTTACTTTTGCCTGGAGAGATTTCAGTGTCACTGGTGACACAGGAGTCACTGGTTCTGGCAAGAAGTGGCTGTGGTTGGCAGAGTCTGGGAGCCACTGGAGAAAAGAGCTCACTTCCCTACAATCTAAAGACCTCCCTACCTTCATAAACCCATTCCACTGCAGTTGAATGATTTTATGCCAGGCTGTTCAAGTTTAAAAAAAAAAAAAAGACTAAGATATTTTCCACATACTTGAAGTCAGCTTCCCCCAGGACAAGGAAGACTTAGGATTGTTTCTCATGAAAGAGGCAAGAACTCTCAAGCTATGTCTACTTCCTTGCCCCAGAGCATTTTGTGGATGTTCTGCAGCCTGGACTGAATCTTGTAGGAACTAACTTGAGAGGAATGGAGAGAAAAAGGGAAGGATCCCCTGAAGTCCAGACCCCTTTAGACTCACTGCAGAGAGCAATAATGGAACTTAGACTTATTTCTCATCAACCTCCCCTTCCCTCCTAGACAGATACCACAATGTCATTCATGTCACTGTACAATATAAATGATGAAAGTGGGGGAAGAAAACAGACAAGTAAGGGCTGTCAGTAAAACACACACTAAAGAGACAAAGGTTAAGGAACAATGGGCTTGTGTGTGCCACCTCTACCCCACCTCCCATTTCATCCACAAGAGGACATCAGTGATTAGACACCAGGGAATAGAAAGGAGAACCAAGAGTAAGTAAATGGGGCATGCTTAGCCTCAGTACCAGCTACTCCAATCACCCCAGGGGAGTGTGTCCCTTTTCCTCCTCCAAACCATCCCCATCTGTGGGCCTGTGCTAAAAGACCCAACTTGCCCCAAGTAGGAAGATGTTTCAAATGGAGAATAGCTAAAGTTGGGCTAGATACACATGGCCTCATGTTCTGTGTTAAGATTAATGGTAAGGAGTGTGGGAGGGTAGGATCCAGCTGCTTTACCAGGTCCTGGTATGACTTCCCACCAGGATATGGCTACAGACATTTCTCTCGCTCTTGAACAGAAAACTCTTCTGGATACTGCTTCTTGATCTCTGCATAAGTAATCTTGCACATACCAGCATCAATCTCATTCAGAAACTTCCATTGCTCATAAGTCATCCCACAGGGATTCAACAGTCTGGATAATCCACTCCAACTAGCTTGTTCACACTATTAGCTCCACTATATCTTGTTCTTCCAAAAACTTCCTTAGAGCTTGAGCAAACTGCTTTTCCTGCACTGAGAGTCCAGAGTCATCCTCAATCTTCCCCCTAAGATATTGAACATTATTTTTCTGTGCTGACAAAAGTAAATGGTGTCAGGCTGGACATGAATATTCATGAGGTAGTAGACTATCTTGCTCTGGACATAGTCTTGTACTATTTTCACTAGAAACTACTTGTCCACGTATTTTACCTTGATAAAAAGTAAGTTCCTTGTCATAATTGTCTGGGTTGAGGGGCTGAGAGAGGTGACTTTGTAACATTCTATTCTCTTCAGAAAGTACTCCATCACATTCTCCCTTTTTCTCATTTAGTCATCAAGGCTCAACAGCTTTAGGTTCAGGATGTTGGTAGTAATGACATCAGGATCATCACAGACAGATTCTACGCAGAATTCCTTAAAGGAATTCTCCATGACAAGCTTCAAAATCATGTTCTTCCTCTCCTGCATGGTATTGGTGAATCAAACACTGCAATCTGCCCACTTTCCTCAATGAGATATGCCTTGTTGTGATGGTTAGGTTCATTTGTCAACTTGGCCAGGTGACCCAGCTGTCTGGTCAAGCAAACACTGGCCTAACAATTGCTGTGAGGACATTTGAGGCTGGTTAATAAACCAACAGGCTGGTTTATTAAATCATCAGTCAACTGACTGCAGCTGTGACTGATGACTCACCAAAGGGCATGCATTCCACAATGAGAGAATGCAATTGGCTGGATTTAATCCAATTAATCAGTTGAAGACTAACAAGCAAGATGGATAGAGGATCTTCACTCCTTCTTCAGCTGCCCAGTGAAGCACTTCCTGAGGAGTTCATCGAAGTTGCCAGTTCATTTCCTGAGGAGTTCATCAGACATCTTCCTTGGAGTTGACAGTTTGTTGACGGCTCTACAGAATTTGGACTCACGCATACCCACAGTTGTGTGAGTCATTTTTATAATTTGATAATCAGAGACACCTCTCATTGATTCTGTTTCCCTAGAGAACCCTAACTAATACAACTTGGTACTGGGAGTGGTTCTTTATTATTATTATTATTATTATTATTATTATTATTATTATTATTATTATTATTATTTTATTAAATTCAGTTTTATTGAAATACATTCACACACCATACAATCATCTGTGGTATACAATCCACTGTCCGGGAGTGGTTCTTGAGAAACAGAATCTTAAAATGGGCTTTTACAATTTGTTTTCTATTCTGATTAGATTCAGAGGCACTAATGACTCTATTTCCAATAATCAACAGGGCACTGACAGTCCATGGCATGAGTTGGCAAAGGAAATATGCAAAATAGCACCATTTGATTCTCCTAATCATACTCTAGTACAAAGCAAGGCTCTGGGTGACAGTGTTTTTGACACCTTCATGGAGTTTTGCAGTATTAAGAGGTATAATGATGTTGGCTGGCTGCTCTTAGATACTTTGGATAAAGTTGTAAGAGAAAGGGATGAGCTAAAGGCTTCAAATTCAAAACTTAAACACTGTATGACAGATGTAAAGGGTTCCATGTGTGCCCTGAAAGAAAATCTTATTTTCTGTGCCTGCAGACTGGAAGTTTCTGAAAACCAGACACAGTCTCTCATTGTGTGAGTAGCAAATTTACAATGTAAACTAAAATCTCAAACTCTCAGGGCATCTGCTGTTAAAGTAAAGGCATTGATTGGAAAAGAATGGGATTCGGAAACAGGATGGGGACATATGGATTGATAACAATGGCAGTGAGGACATTGGAACCCTGGATTCTGCTGGGTCATTGTTAGATTTACCTGTAGAGGGCTGTCCTGGGGAAACAGCTTCCCTACCTCTAGTCTGCCCTAAGGAGCATGCCACCCAACCCCCACCTAAGGAGATTAACCCTTCAGTGCCTGCTAATCCTGTAATCACCTCCCCTGAGGAAGCAGCCCTCACTCCTTTGTCTGGAGAGATTAATCCTGTTTTAAGAGATAAAAATGCAACAGAATGTCCTAAGGTGAATGGCTTGAGAGATAATTCTAACTCTTTTCATGACCCACCCCCACCACCAGTTTTTGCTTCAAGACCTATAACTAGGCTCAAGTCCCAACAAGCCCCAAAGGGTGAGATACAAACTGTGACCCATGAAGAGGTACGCTGTACTCCAAAAGAACTGAATGAGTTTTCCAACTTAAACAGACAGAAACCAGGGGAATATGTGTGGGAATGGATATTAAGAGTGTGGGATAATGGTGGAAGGAATATAAGGTTGGATCAGGCTGAATTTACTGATATGGGCCCACTAAGCAGAGATTCTGCATTCAATGTTGTAGCTCAAGGGGTTAGAAAGGGTGTTAACAGTTTGGGTGGCTGGCTGAAACATGGATCAAAAGGTGGCCGGCATTACCAGAGGTTGAAATGCCAGAACTGCCCTGGTACAATGTGGAGGAGGGGATTCAAAGGCTTAGAGAGATTGGAATGTTAGAGTGGATTTATCATGGAAGACCTGCTCACACAGCCCTGGAATGTCCAGAGGACACACCTTTTACCAGGACTGTAAGGAATAAATTTGTGAGACTAGCTCCATCATCCCTGAAGAGCTCTGTAGTTGCCCTTTTCTGTAGGTCAGATATTACTGTAGGAACTGCTGTCACTGAGCTGGAATCCTTAAACACAATGGGGATAATTGGGTCCTGAGTCGGTAGAAGCCAAGTGGCTGCAGTTAATCACCACAGACAAGGTGGGCATGACTACCATAATGGAAAACAGGCTCAAAGCAGCAATCAAAATAATATGACTCACAAACTTATGATGTTGGCTAGTGGATCATGGAGTACCAAGTAGTAAAATAGATGGGCAATCGACTAAATTCTTGTTTGAACTATATAGGCAGAAGAATTCTAGGTCATGTGAACAAAAGTCTCCCTTGAATTACAAAAACAGAGAGTCACGGCCGCTTAATCAATTCCCAGACTTGAGACAGTTTACAGATCCAGAGCCCCTTGCATGAAGGGAAGGCTGGGTACCCTTGGGGAAGGACCCTGTTACACTGCCAAAAATATATACTGTTAATCTTCCAGCCTTTCCCAGGGGGACCTATGGCCTTTTACCAGGGTGACTGCATTGGGGAAAAGGAAATGATCAGATATTTCATGGATTATTAGACACTGGTTCAGAAGTGACATTAATTCCCAGAGACACAAAACGTCACTCTGGTCCACCAGTCAGAGTTGGGGCTTATGGAGGTCAGGTGATTGATGGAGTTTTAGCTCAGGTCCATCTCACAGTGGATCCAATGGGTCCCCGGACCCATTCTGTGGTTATTTCCCCAGTGCCGGAATGCATAATTGGAATAGACATACTCAGCAACTGGCAGAATCCTCACATTGGTTCCCTGACTCCTGGAGTGAGGGCTATTATGGTGGGAAAGGCCAAGTGGAAGCCACTAGAACTGCCCCTGCCTAGCAAAATAGTGAACCAGAAGTAATACCGAATTCCTGGAGGGACTGCAGAGATTAATGCCACTCTTAAGGACTTGAAGGATGCAGGGGTGGTTATTCCCACCACATCCCCATTCAACTCTCCTATTTGGCCTGTGAAGAAAACAGATGGGTCTTGGAGGATGACTGTGGATTATCATAAGCTTAACCAGGTGGTGACTCCAATTGCAGCTTGCTGTTCCAGATGTGGTATCATTGCTTGAGCAAATCAACATATCCCCTGATACCTGGTATGCAGCTATTGATCTGGCAAATGCTTTTTTTTCTCAATTTCTGTCAGTAGGGACCACCAGAAACAGTTTGCATTCAGCTGGCTAGGCCAGCAGTTTACATTCACTCTGCTACCTCAAGGTTATATCAACTCTCCAGCCCTATGTCATAATATTGTCCGCAGGAATCTTGATCGTTTCTCCCTCCCACAAGACATCACACTGGTTCATTATATTGATGATATCATGTTGATTGGACCTAGTGAGCAAGAAGTAGCAACTACTCTAGATTTGTTGGTAAGGTATTTGTGTGTGTCTTAGTTTGCTAATGCTGCAGAATGCAAAACACCAGAGATGGATAGGCTTTTATAAAATGGGGGTTTATTTCACTACACAGTTACAGTCTTAAGGCCACAAAACATCCAAGGTAACACATCAGTAATCGGGTACCTTCACTGGAGATGGCCAATGGCGTCCGGAAAACCTCTCTTAGCTGGGAAGGCACATGGCTGGCGTCTGCTCCAAAGTTCTGGTTTCAAAATGGCTTTCTCCCAGGACGCTCCTCTCTAGCAAGCTTGCACCTCTTCAAAACGTCACTCACAGCTGTACTCCGTCCAGTCTCTTTGAGTCAGCATGTTTTATATGGTTCCACTGATCAAGGCCCACCCTGAATGGGTGGGGTCACACCTCCATGGGAGTATCCCACCAAAGTCACCACCCACAGCTGGGTGGGGCACATCCCAAGCAAATCTAACCAGCACCAAAACGTCTGTCCCACAAGACCACAAAGATAATGGCATTTGGGGGACACAATACATTCAAACCTGCACAGTGTGGCAGAGGATGGGAGATAAAACCAACAAAAATACAGGGGCCTTCCACCTCAGTAAAATTTCTAGGTGTCCAGTGGTGTGGGGCCTGTCGAGATATTCCTTCTAAGGTGAAGGATAAGCTGCTGCATCTGGCCCTTCTACAACCAAAAAAGAGGCACAACACTTAGTTGGCCTCTTTGGGTTTTGGAGACAATATATTCCTCATACAGGTGTGCTACTCCAGCCCATTTACCGAGTGACTAGAAAAGCTTCTAGTTTTGAGTGGGGACCGGAACAAGATGAGGCTCTGTGACAGGTCCATGCTGCTGTGCAAGCTGCTCTGCCACTTGGAGTATATGATCCAGCTGACCCAATGGTGCTGGAGGTGTCAGTGGCAAATAGAGATGCTGTTTGGAGCCTTTGGCAGGCTCCTATAGGAGAATCACAATGCAGACCCTTAGAATTTTGGAGTAACGCTTTACCATCCTCTGCAGATAATTACTCTCCATTTGAGAAACAGCCGTTGGCCTGCTACTGGGCCTTAGTAGAGACAGAACACTTAACCATGGGCCACCAAGTTACCATGAGACCTTTTGTCTGACCCACCAAGCCATAAAGTTGGGTGTGCACAGCAGCACTCTATCATAAAATGGAAATAGTATATACGAGAAAGAGCTCGAGCAGGTCTTGAAGGTACAAGTAAGTTACACGAGGAAGTGGCCCAAATGCCCATGGCCCCCACTCCTTCCACCTTACCTTGTCATTCCCAGCTTATAGCTATGGCATCTTGGGGAGTTCCTTACAGTCAGCTGACTGAGGAAGAGAAGACTTGGGCCTGGTTTACAGATGGTTCTGCACAATATGCAAGCACCACCCGAAAGTGGACAGCTGCAGCACTGCAGCCCCTTTCTGGGATGTCCCTGAAGGACAGTGGTGAGGGGAAATCCTCCCAGTGGGCAGAACTTCAAGCAGTGCACCTGATTGTTCACTTTGCTTGGAAGGAGAACTGGCCAGAGATGCATCCGTATACTGATTCCTGGGCTGTTGCTAATGGTTTGGCTGGATGGTCAGGGACTTGGAAGGAACATGATTGGAAGATTGGTGACAAAGAATTCTGTGGAAGGGGTATGTGGATAGACCTTTCTGAGTGGGCAAACAACATGAAGATATTTGTGTCCCATGTGAATGGTCACCAGAGGGTGACTTCAGCAGAAGAAGGTTTTAATAACCAAGTGGATAAAATGACCTGTTTGTTGGCTACCAATCAGCCTCTTTCCCCAGCAACTCCTGTCATTGCCCAATGGGCTCATGAACAAAGTGGTCATGGTGGTAGGGATGGAGGTTATGCATGGGCTCAGCAACATGGACTTCCACTCACCAAGGCTGACCTGGCCACAGCCACTGCTGAGTGTCCAATCTGCCAGCAGCAGAGACCCGCACTCAGTCCCTGATATGGCACCATTCCCCGAGGTGATCAGCCTGCTACCTGATGGCAGGTTGATTACATTGGACCACTTCCATCATGGAAGGGGCAGTAATTTGTTCTTACTGGAATAGACATACTCCAGATATGGGTTTGCCTTCCCTGCACAACATGCTTCTGCTAAAATTACGATCCATGAACTTACAGAATGCCTTATCTACCATCATGGTATTCCACACAGCATTGCTTCAGACCAAGGAACCCACTTCACAGCAAATGAAGTGAGGAAATGAGCACATGCTCATGGAATTCTGTGGTCTTACCATGTTTCCTATCATCCAGAGGCAGCTGGGTTGATAGAATGGTGGAATGGCCTGTTGAAGACTCAATTACAGCACCAACTAGGTAGCAATACCTTGCAGGGTTGGGGCAGTGTTCTCCAGGAGGCTGTGTATGCTCTGAATCAGTGTCCACTCTATGGTGCTGTTTCTCCCATAGCCAGGATTCATGGGTCCAGGAATCAAGGGGTGGAAACAGGAGTGGCACAACTCACTATCACTCCTAGTCATCCACTAGGTAAATTTTTGCTTCCTGTCCCTGCAAGCTTAAGCTCTGCTGGTCTACAGGTCTGGGTTACAAAAGGAGGAGTGCTTCCACCAGGAAACACAACAATAATCCCATTGAACTGGAAGTTAAGGCTGTCACCTGGCCACTTTGGGCTCCTTATGCCTCTGAATCAACAGGCAAGGAAGGGGATTACTGTACTGGCTGGGGTGATTGATCCTGGCTATCAAGAGGAAATAGCACTGCAACTACACAATGGAAGTAAAGAAGTTTTCCTGGAATACAGGAGATCCCCTAGGGTGTCTCTTAGTACTACCATCCCCTGTGATTCAAGTCAATGGAAAACTGCAACAACCCAATCCAGGCAGGACTACCAATGGCCAAGAAACTTCAGGAATGAAGGTTTGGGTCACCCCACCAGGCAAAGAACCATGGCCAGCTGAAGTGCTTGCTGAGGGTAAAGGGAACATGGAATGGGTAGTGGAAGAAGGTCATGATAAATATGAACTATGACCACGTGACCAGTTACAGAAATGAGGACTATGATGGCATGAATATTTCCTCCTCATTTTGTTATGATTATGTTTGTATTTGTCTGTAAAGCAAATATCTTTGCTTTCTTCTCTGTCTTATCCCCTTATCATATGGCATAAGCTGTAATGTTCATTTTGGAGGTATGGTTTTAGGTGATGTGTATAACTGCCAAGTTGACAAGGGGTGGACTGTGATGGTTAGGTTCATGTGTCAACTTGGCCAGGTGACCCAGCTGTCTGGTCAAGCAAACACTGGTCTAACAATTGCTGTGAGGACGTTTGAGGCTGGTTAATAAACCAACAGGCTGGTTTATTAAATCATCAGTCAATTGACTGCAGCTGTGACTGATGACTCACCAAAGGGCATGCTTTCCACAATGAGAGAATGCAATTGGCTGGATTTAATCCAATTAATCAGTTGAAGACTTATAAGCAAGACAGATAGAGGACCTTCACTTCTTCTTCAGCTGCCCAGTGAAGCATTTCCTGAGTTCATCGAAGTTGCTGGTTCATTTCCTGAGTTCATCAAACATGTTCGTTGAAGATCCCAGTTCATTTCCTGAGGAGTTCATCAAAGTTGCTGGTTCATTTCCTGAGGATTTCATCAGACATCTTCCTTGGAGTTGACAGTTTGTTGATGGCTCTACAGAATTTGGACTCGTGCATACCCACAGTTGCATGAGTCACTTTTACAATTTGATAATCAGAGACACTTCTCATTGATTCTGTTTCCCCAGAGAACCCTAACTAATACACTTGTCTTCCAGCACCACTAGAGCGCACTGTTTGACTATCTTCATGGCCTCCTCATTGTCATGCCAGAAGAAGTCATAGGACTTATAGGACTTGACTGCTTCATACCAAACACTCCAAGATTGAGAATTTTGGTGGGTACCCGAATCCAGTTGAGATTGCATGTAAGTTTCTTGGACACATAAGTTTTGCCCCTGGGCTGGCAAGCCAATCATAACTATGAGAGTTGGGAGAACTGGTCATGTACAAGGCCCATAGAAATTTCTCTGAAGCTTGAAGATTTGAGGTTTTCATTTCATTACTACTGCTATTCTGTTCTGAGGAAGAAGACATAGCAGCTCTTCAGGAGACATACTATGATCCCTCCTACAATTTCTCCCAGCAGTGGCCCCACTGCTTCCCGCATAATGTGGAGAACTGGACCTGATGGCTATGGCCAGGGCCAGAAACACATAGAGATGTGTGCCTTTCCAAGGACCTGTATCAACCTTCTTAGAAGAGTTGCCTACATAGGAAGGAAAAGTGAAGTGGTATTAGAAATGAAGACTGATGATGATTATGGGATAAGGAATTAAGGTAGGATGAACTCAATTTATTTGTGAGAATAAAAGAAAGAAATGAGTAATACACATTTTCATAATTTGAATTCTTTCTGAGTCCTTTAAAAATATTTTAGGGTATGTTAAAGAAATCTACCTTCACCAACAAACATAAAACTTAGAGGAAGTCATGTGGTAAATGCTGAGTACTGAAATATTGTTTGGTAAATTAAAGTCTGTATCCAACAAATAATACACTCATATCAAGTTGATTGAAATGGGGTTGTACCAAACAACACAGGAAAGCAGGGAAGTTGTACACAAATTGGTGTTTCTCAATAGGGTAATCAAGGAAACCCTAGATAATTAACAAAGAAGAAGTAGCATCATTTCCTTGTCTCAGATGCTTTGGGAATAAAAACAAATTGCATTCAATCTCCCAGATTTATGGGGAGAGACACTCATAAATTCCTCTGATTTTAGTGAGGTTAGCAACCACATAAGGGAGCAATAACATATTTGTCATTGAAGGTGAGTAGAGGACTCTAATCATGATTATCAGATTAGCTCCAGTGAAAACTCTTGACTCCTGGTTTCAATTTAAATTATGGAAATGCCAATAATACCAATGACAGACTCAGCAAAGCATGCCATACATACTCATGTTCTCATTTTTAATGTTGTTTTCTGTAGTAACTTGGTATTTTTATCACAATTATTATGCTTTTTGAGTAAAGCAAAGAATCTGTTTCTACTTTCTATGATTTCTCTATTGATATTGGAAATTTGAATGATGAAATTTCTGAAGGGGAAAGGTGTAAGCAGTGTTTGAAAGCTTCACCTACAATGTGGTCTTAGCAAAGATGGTGAGTGTCAGGTCAGGATTATTGATACTGAAAAAGTGTTTATGTTTCAAAAACTGATAATTTCCAATAAGACTTTCCAGTTATTCAGTAATTATCATTGTCTCTGACTAGTTGCATCTACACAGTTTCATTTGTGCCATGGTCATCTGTGCTCTAATTTTACCAATACCATACAAGAGACAGGAATTTTCAGAATTTGAATTCCCTCATGAGCAGAACCTTTGAGAAAGACCTGTGTATATGATGTTTAATTTGTAGATAATTCCAGTAACAATGAATGCAGGAATGAATAATGTGAGACAGGGAAGGGAGAAAAGTTAAAAAAAAAATCATGCAATAGAGAGCAAGTTAGTGCTGTAAGCAAGTGAGATTCAGTCACTTGAAATGCTTTAAGATGCTCTGCAGAAATCTTGGAATTTTCCAAAGATTAGAGAAGGTGCAGCTTGTACACAGCTGCAGGGCATATCAGAAGTGGACCAATGTGATAGGAATTATGGAGACAGATGGCTCTGCAACATGATATTTACAGTTTTAAATAGATTTCAGAGTCAAAATAAAATGTTAATTATTTTGGCTTAGGCAAAAATAGTAAAGTGCTTTGTACCCTACACTTTTTGTATTAAATTTGTAGGTGTTTCCATATGACAGTGAGGTGCAAGGCTTGGAAATATCTCTGAATGTCTTTCTAATGAGGGCCAAACTGAGTTTAAAATCAGCTCAATTAAAGGGCCAGGGAGGGTCAGTCCTTAGAGGAATTACGTCAGGTCTTTATATTCTGCAATCAGTATTGTTGAACTTGCCATGCCTTAAACACTGGTATCTGTATAAGCACAGGAAATTTGCTTGTATATAGAGTAGGACAGAGATGACTATATAATGAAGGCAGAGATATAATTATGCCACAAGTGAAGGAATATCATGGATTGCCACCCATTGTCAGAACCCTATGCCTTTCAGAGGAAGCATGGTCTAGCCAAGGCTTTGATTCAGACGTCTAGCCCCCAGAACGGTGAGACAATAATTTTCTTTTATTTAAGCAAACTAGTCTATGGTAGTTTGTTAGAGTAACCCTGGCAAACTAAGGCTTTCATACAATGGGTTTTATACCACAATTGGAGGAGGAAAAGGAGAAGGAAAAGAAGGATGGATCTCACATGCATACTGTTAAATGAAAGAAATGATATACCCCCAAAAAGGCTTACACTAGGATATACTATTCTAAAACATATTGAGCTGTACACTTACATTTGGACAGTTTGCAAAAGTTATACATATTTTAAAATGTATGATACAGTTAAATGAGTACTGCATATATGAAGAATTCAAGGTTGATTCCCTTTATGAAAATCAATCTATGTAATAAAAATCATTATAATTTAAAATTAAAATGGGCATATGATAAAATTCAACATCAATTTATAATAAAATTTCTAGGAGAATAGAATAAAAATTATCTATCTGATAAATGATATCTATAAAACTCTTATTTTAAACATGTAAGGTTATAGTGAAAAGTTAAAAGCTTCCCCTCTGAAATTCACCCCAAAGCCAAGGCTGAATAGGCTCTAAAGGAGAGGCTCAGCTAGAGCTAATAAACCTGAGAGGTTTATTTGGTTATTGCTGTTCTTTTAGCTCCTTATATTCAAGGAATCTCTGTTGTAAAATAAGCTGAATGCAAGCTAAAGAAACAGAGACGTCAGTGATTACATATATTTTGGAATGCAGTGTTTGCAAAAATAGGTTGGAAAATCACTAAAGGAATATATTATTATCAACTTCAAAAATTAAAGAAAAAAAAATTGGAAGTCAGAGAGTCTGAATTCTACATTAACACATTAAAACATCCAAATGTCCAGATTTCAAAAAAATAAAAAATAAAACACAAAACATTCAAATAAACACAATTTTGACTTCAAAGGAAGTCAAAAACAGAAAACATCCCTGATAAATCTCAGAATATTTTACTTAGTAGATAAAGACTTAAAACAAGCATTTTTAAAAAGGCCAGAGTTGAAAACACACACACACACACACACACGGACAATGATCAAACAGGAATCAGGAAAATAATGTATGATCAGAATGATGGAAAATATTAAAGGAGGACAAGGATTTTGAGCACCGTTAACTACTATGCAATGCTGGTGTCAGTGTACACTGGTATAATCACATAAGAAAACTATTTGGCAATATTTACTAAGGAAGAATATGTACACCCATGAATGAGCAATTCCAGGCAAATGAATTTAATACATAATAGAAATGCATTTATATGTTAATAAGAATGCGCTGTAGAATATAAGTAGTAGTACTACTCATCAAACCATGTGGGATTCCTCAGGGGTCCTGATAATGTTTTTTTTTATATTGTTTAATCTCGATTCTAGTTATATATGTGTGCAAATTCGTAATAATTTATTTATGATATGTGCATATCTTTATATTTATATCATATTTCAATATGTTCAAAAATACAACATATAAAGGAAAAATGGCTACATACAATACCCTATTTTTCCCTTGTGAATTTTTAAATCAATGTAATAGACAGTGTTTAGTCACTTCTCCATTTTTTTCTAAGCCATAAAACCATTCATAAACCACTCTAATAAAAGAATATTGAGGGTTATAAGACAGATGGACATACATGTCCTACAGTACAATATTTTAATGCCAAATCTCTAGATGACAGCAGAAGAGACTTAAGAGAAGCTGTGGAAAGTTATTAAAAATAACTTTCCTCTTATGGGGATGTAAAGATGTCATTTGTAATTAGTAGATACCCATTGGCTTGCTTTGAATACTCCAAATGCTTTAGGCAAAATTAATAAATAGTGTGCCTTCTCTAAGGGAGGGTCTCAAAGGAGGAGAGAAACCTATAAATTCTTATTGGGTTGTGTTAGGAGCACATGGAGGACAATGACATATTTCTCATTAGAGGTAAGTAACCTGCCTTCCTGTTCATGGGACTGGGGTGGTTTGAAGCCATAGGTACCGTAAAACGCGTTTTTAAATATAATATATTCCTTGGGTGTGAACCCTTTTAAAATAGGACCTTTTTTTTAAGTTACTTCAGTTAAGAAGGTGTAGCCCACATAAAGATTTTTATTTCATCCTTCTGTGTCTATAATGCCATTAGTCATTTCTACTCTGACAGTCTCCCCATGTTATCTTTGCTGTGCTCAAGCACCCATGACATTGTGTTTATAATACTGATCTCTTTTCAGCATTTAATCTGGTATCTTATCATCATCTTCTTACATGCTGACCCTTACGACCATCCTCAGGATGAACTCTGCAAAGGACAGGCAAAAGGCCTTCTCCACACATGGATTTCACCTGACAGTGGTACTTGTGTTATATGGGACTTTATTTTTTATGTTGTGTATCTCAAGTCCAGCCTCTACTTTGATAGTGATAAAATGACCTATGTATTTTATACCATGATAATACCCATTTGAATCCCATGATCTATAGCTTGAGGAACAAAGAGGTAAAGGCTTCCCTACACAGGATCTGGAAATATCTGTGAAAATTTCCTATTTAAGTTCAAGGAAGAATAAATATACAATAACTAGGTCACTTACAACAGTTTGCTACCTATGATAAGCCTTTAGAAAACACTACTATTTAAGGAAACAGAAAACTTAGCAATAAACCTGTGCTAATTCAGGAAAGATTTATGAAGGATTCTCCTGTCCAATGGTTTGCACTCCCATGGATTGCACAGAGATGAGTAAATTTCTTGAAAATATTAAATCAACAAAAACACTGCCAGCCTGGATTGAAAGGGTCAGAGATGGAATAAGTAAAGGAAGAAGTAATCCAAGGACAAAATCAGAGACACAGATGTCTGGGTCACAGGGATCTCCTAGGTCCAAGGTCACTTGTACTGAGAGGGTAGAGCATTCTCTCCAGTGTTCACGGAGAACATGGCCACACACAGGTGTTTGGAAAGAATGGGACTGTCATCTAGACAGTCAGAGATGGTTGAGATGCCACTTCATCAACCCGGGTGGGCAAAGCATCAAGATCCAGATTACAGGACTCGGGCAAGATGGCGGCATAGAGAGAAGTGGAAGCTAAGTAGTCTCCCTGGAACAACTACAAAAAACCAGAAACAACTAGTAAATAATCCAGAATAACTGCGGGGGGACAAACAAGACCATCCATTCATCATACACCAACCTGAATTGGGAGGAATGCCCGAGAACACAGCATAAAATCTGTAAGTAAAACCTGCGGAACCAGGTAGGGAGACCCTCTCCCCCATAGCCCGAGCTGCGGAGCTGCGTGGTACCAGAGAGAAGCTCTCTCCCAGCAAGCAAATACAGCTCAGCTGCGCTCCAACTGGGGTTTTAAGTAGTGAGTGTGAACTGCTCACTACAGGTACACAGCCCCAAAAAACAGACAGAGGCTTTGGGTGACGACTGACCTGGGAGAGCCGGAGGGTCGCCTTGACTGGGTCTGAAGGGGACTATCTGTTTCTTTTTCGGCTCAGTGGAGAAAGCCCCAGTCATTTTAACTTTCCAGGGCTGTGACTCAGGGAAGGGCGGAGACAGCACAAGCAGAGAGGGAGACCATTGAAATGATAATGACCTCCACCTGAGGGGTCTGTCTTCTCTAGGAGGAAAGGGGTGGGGCCCTTTCCATTCAGAACCAGACCCCAGAGCCTGGGGGAACACGGCCATACCGCCTTACACCAGTCAAGAATTATAGGCTAACAGGCGTCACCTGCTGGGCAGAAAAGCACAGTGACCCGAGGCATCAAAGGGTGGAGCAATTTTCTAAGACACACCCACAGGGAAACCAGATACTGAATATTTCTTCCCTCTGGGACCTGAGCCTGTTCTGGTCTGGGAAAACCTGATTTGGATAACAAAGGAAACCGTGCCTAGACAACATAAAATTGCAATCTACACTAAGAAAAACAAAGTTATGGCCCAGTCAAAGGAACAAATGGACACTTCAACTGAGATACAGGAATTTAAACAACTAATGCTAAATCAATTCAAAAAGTTTAGAGAAGATATCGCAAAAGAGAGAGAGGCTGTAAAGGAAGCACTGGACATGTATACGGCAGAAATCAAAAGTTCAAAAAACCTACTAGTAGAATCTATGGAAATGAAAGGCACAACACAAGAGATGAAAGACACAATGGAAACATACAACAGCAGATCTCAAGAGGCAGAAGAAAACACCCAGGAACTGGAGAACAAAACACCTGAAAGCCTACATGCAAAGGAGCAGATGGAGAAAAGAATGAAAAAATATGAGCAACATCTCCGGAAACTCAAGGATGAAACAAAGTACAATAATGTACATATCATTGGTGTCCCAGAAGGAGAAGAGAAGGGAAAGGGGGCAGAAGCAATAATAAAGGAAATAATCAATGAAAATTTCCCATCTCTTATGAAAGACATAAAGTTACAGATCCAAGAAGCACAGTGTACTCCAAACAGAAGAGATATGAATAGGCCTACGCCAAGACACTTAATAATCAGATTATCAAATGTCAAAGACAAAGAGAGAATCCTGAAAGCAGCAAGAGAAAAGCAATCCATTACATACAAAGGAAGCTTCATAAGACTATGTGCGGATTTCTCAGCAGAAACCATGGAGGCAAGAAGGAAGTGGTGTGATATATTTAAGATACTGAAAGAGAAAAACCACCAACCAAGAATCCTGTATCCAGCAAAGCTGTCCTTCAAATATGAGGGAGAGCTTGAAATATTTTCTGACAAACAGACAATGAGAGACTTTGTGAACGAGACACCTGCCCTACAGGAAATACTACAGGGAGCACTACAGGGTGATAGAAGACAGGAGTGCATGGTTTGGAACACAATTTTGGGAGATGGTAGCAATGTAAGTACAATGAACAAAGGTAACTATGAATACGGTTGGGAGAGAAAGATGGGGAGCATGTGAGACACCACAAGAAAGGAGGAAAGATAAAGACTGGGACTGTGTAACTTGGTGAAATCTAGAGTATTCAACAATTGTGATAAAATGTGCAAATATGTTATTTTACGAGGGAGAACAAGCAAATGTCAACCTTGCAAGGTGTTAAAAATGGGGAGGCATTGGGGGAGGGATGCAATCAGCATAAACTAGAGACTGTAACTAATAGAATCATTGTATTATGCTTCCTTTACTGTAACAAAGGTGATATACCAAGGTGAATGCAGATAAGAGGGGGGGATAGGGGAGGCATGTTAGACACTTGGCATTGGTGGTATTGTCTGATTCTTTTTCTACTTTGATTTAAGGTTATTTTTCATTTTGCTGCTTCCTAGCTGTCATTTTTTTTTTGTTTCCTCTTCCTTTTGCCCCTCTACCTTCTTTGACTCTCCCTCCTGCCTTGTGGAAGAAATGTAGATGCTCTTGCTTAGTATGAGCAGAATGTTCAATTAGGATGAACTTAAATGTTTGGAAATGAACAGGGGTGTTGGTAGCAAGATGTGAGAATAACTAACAGCGCCGAATGGTGTGTGAATGAGGTGGAAAGGGGAAGGTCAGAGTCATATAAGTCACCAGAAGGAAAGTTGGAGGTCAAAAGATGGAAATGTATAAAACTGAATCCTATGGTGGGCAATGTCCATGATCAACTGTACAAATACTAGAAATCACTTCATGAACCAGAACAAATGTATGACAATACAATTAGAAGTTAATAGTAGAGGGGCATATAGGGAAGAACTATATACCTCTTACAAACTATATACTACAGTTAGTAGTATTTCAACATTTTTTCATAAACAGTAACAAAAGTACTATATCAATACTAGGAGTCAACAATTGAGGGGTGTTGGTTAGGGATAGGGGAGGTTTAGAGTTTCCTTTTCTTTTTTTCTTTTTTCATCTTTCACTTTATTTCTTGTCTGGAGTAATGAAAAGTTTCTAAAAATTGAACAAAAATTAAGTGTGGTGATGGATGCACAGCTGTATGAGGGTACCCAGGGGCAAGTGATTGTACACTTTGGATCTTTGGATAATTCTATGGTATCTGAACAATCTCAATAAAAATGAAAAAAAAAAAAAAGAAAAAGATCCAGATTACCCACAAGTTGTGAAATCTAATGGTAGTTTTCCTGCTTGGTTTTGAACTTGTTCGAAACCTTGTGACTTCTCCACAGCCTTTTTCCCTTCCAATTTCTGTCTCCTGGGATGGGAATGCCTGTCATATGCTCTGTCATAGCATTGCATTTTGGAAGCAGATAACTTGTTTTCTAGGTTTCACAGGTTTGAAGATGGGGTTGAACTTTAAATCAGGATAGACCATATCCAAAGTGGATTTAGATAAGGTTTTTGTCATAGAGGTGCTACTGAAATGGCTGAAGTCTTGGGATATTTAGATGGGATGAACATTTTTTGCATGTAAGTAGCAAATGGCTCTTTTTTTCTGCAGATGGCAGACTGCTATGAATTTAATTGTGTCTTCCAAAAAGGCAAGTTCAAGTCCTATCCCTGGTCCAGTGAATGTGACCTTATCTAGAAACAGGGTTTTTGAAAGATGTGATTAGTTTAAATGAGGTCAAAAAGATTAGGTGCATCCTCATCTAATAAGAATGGTATCTGTATAAGCAGAGGAAATTTGGGCATAGTGAGAGAGGAACAGGGATGGCTATATGATGTAGACTGAGATAGAACTATATCACAAATCAAGGAACCTCATGCATTGCCACCCACTGCCAGAACTCTGTACATTTCAGAGGAAGTGTGGTCCTCTCAATACCTTGATTCAGATTTCCAGCATCTAAAATTGTTACAACAAATCTATTTTATTTAAGCAAACTAGTCTATGGTACTTTTTTACTGTAGCCCTGACAAACTAAGTCATTCATAAAATGGAGTTTATACTGCAATTGAAGAAGGAGAAGTATAAGGAAGGATAAGGAGAAGAGGAATGGATCTCATAGGTGTAACAGTAAGTGCAAAAATCACACCCTCAGTGTTGGTTTGGATGTATTATGTCCCAGAAAATGCCATTAACTTTGATGCAAGCTTGTGTGGGCAGACATATTAGTGTTGATTGGGTTGCAATTCATTGATTGAGTGTTTCCACAGAGATGTGACCTACCCAACTGTAGGTGATAATTCTGATTAGATAATTTCCATGGAGGCATGGCCCTGCCCATTCAGCCTGCACCTTGATTAGTTCATGTGAGCCCTATAAAACTCAGACAGAAGGACCAAGCTTAGTACAGCCAAGAAAGACACTTTGAAGAATGCACAGGAGCAGAGAGAGGAATGCCCTGGGAGAAAGCCATTTTGAAACCAGAACATGGGAACAGATGCCAGCCACGTGTCCTCCAACCTAACAGAGGTTTTCCAGATGTCATTGGCCATCCTCCAGTGAAGGTACCTGATTGCTGATGACTTACCTTGGATATTTTATAGCCTTTAGACTCTAAATTTGTAACCAAATAACCTCCCTTTAGAAAGCTGATCCATTTCTGGTGTTTTGCAAAAAGGCAACATTAGCAAACAGGAAAAGATTTTGGTACCAGTGAAGTGGGGTGCTGGTGTTTCTGAGTTTGCAAATACTAAACATGTTGGAATGGCTTTTTAAATGTAAAAGGGGAAGATTCTGGAAGAATTGTGAGGAGCTTGATAGAAAAGGTCTAGACTGCTTTGTAGAGACTGTTAGTATAAATATGGATTCTAAAGATACTTCCAAAAAGGCCTTGAAAAGAAATGATGAATGTGTTACTGCAAACTGTAAGAATAGTGATCCTTATTTTAAACTGGCATAAAATTTGGCAAAATTGAGTCCTGGTGTTGGGTGGAAGGAAGAATTGTAGAGCAACAGGTTGGGATACTTGCCTGATGAGATTTTGAAACTAAAAGTTGTTGATATAGCATGACTTCTCCTTGCAGCTTATAGTAAAATGTGAGCAGAGAGAGATTAACTTAGAACTGAACTCTTGGGTTCAAAGAAACCAGAAACTGATGGTTTGGAAAATTCCAGGCTGTCAGGGGGTAGAACCCCAGAAGCTACAGCCCAATGTGAGGATTTAACCAAACATGGAAACCAGCTGCCATTTCAGTATAAGCCAGGATTGGAGATGGAGTTATCCAGAAAGGATTTGTGGAAAGTCCTATTGTCTGATGGTTTTGACCCCTGTGTGCTTCATGTGAAGTCAATAGAATTTTTGTGACATCTTTATAGATGGAGCTGCTGGTGGTCTGGACTGGAGGATACAGACAAGGAACAAATTGAAGGAAAATTTTCTTCAAAGGCAGAGCTGTGGACATTGAGGTCTGCAGTCAATAAGTCTTGGGCTGGGAGAGTGGAGTGGCCCACATACATGGAAAGAGTGAGTTTGCCCTGGAGGTAGAGGGTGGATCTTACTCCCTGATGCTCAGGAAGAGTTCTGCCACCCCAGGCCCCAAAGAGGGTGGGACACATTCCCAGGAGACTGGGGAGAGTCTGGCAGACAACCTACTGCTCTGAAGGGGATGAACATATGCCCCAGAGATGGAAGAGAATCTGGGTGCTGCCCCTATGTTTGAGGAGGATGGGGCTAAGAAGGTGGTCTCCCCAATGTGTGGATATGTTGGAACACCCACCCCAGCATTTGGAGAGAAAAAGGCTGATGCATAGGCCTTTGAGAAGTGTGGGGAAGCCACCCTCTCAAGCCCCAAAGATGCAACATCTTTCTGTAAATGGCTCTCAGATTTGGAAATCTAATAGAGTTTGCCCTGCAGATTTTAGGAACCGTTTTGGTCCCTTAAACCCTTTTTTCCTTACTGTTTCTCATTATGGCAATGGGAATGTTTACCTTATGCTTGCCCCTCCTTTGTATATTGGAAACAGTTAACTTGTTCCAGGTTTCACTGGTCCAGATCAAGAAGGGAATTTTGCTTTTGGACAGACCATGCCTGTAACAGATTTTAATGGGAACTTGTACTTACATATTGTTACTGAAAAGATGTAAGTTTCTGTGATGATGTGATGGGATGAATGTATTTTGTATATGGAAATATCATGTCATTTTGGGGTCCAGGGAGTGAAATATGCTGGTTTGGATGTATTCTGTCCCCAAAAATTATATTATATTTGATGCTATCTTGTGTGGGCAGAGGTATTAGTGTTGATTAGATTAGGTATTCTTTGATGGAATGTTTCCATGGAGATGTGACCAACCCAAATGTAGGTGATAGCTCTGATTAGATAATTTCCATGGAGGTGTGGCCCTGCTTATTCAGCATGGACCTTGATTAGTTCACCAGAGTCCTGTAAAAGCTCAGACAGAAGAAGGGAGCTTGGTACAGCCAAGAGGGACACTTTGAAGTTGCACAGGAGCTGAGAGGGAATGTCTTGGGAGAAAGCCATTTTGAAATCAGAACTCTGGAACAGATGCCAGCCACATGCCTTCCCAGCTAACAGAGGTTTTCCATATGCTATTTGCCATCCTCCAGTGAAAGTACCCAATGGATGACTTATCTTGGACATTTTATGACCTTAAGACTGTAACTTTGTAACCAAATAAACCTCCTTTATAAAAGCTGATCCATTTCTGGTGTTTTGGGAAAAGGCAGCATTAGCAAACTGGAACACCCCCCAAAAATCTTACACTGGTGTATATTACACTAAGACATATTAAGCTGGACTCAAAAAACAGGCAGTTTATAAAAGTTACACATTTTTTTAAAGCATGTGATACAGTTAAATGAGTACTGCATATGTACAGGAACTAAAGGTTGATTTCACATATGAAAATCAATCTATGTAATTAAAATTATAATTTAATAGAAAAACTTAAAGGATTTTTTTCCGGTTTGCTAATGCTTCCATTATGCAAAATACAAGAAATGGATTGGCTTTTATAAAGAGGATTTATTAAGTTACAATTTATAGTTCTAAGGCCATAAAAGTGTCCAAACTAAGGCAACAACATGAGTGTACCTTCACCGGAGAAAGGCTGTTGGTGTTCAGAACACCTGTGTCAGCTGGGAAGGCACATGGCTGGCATCTGCTTATTCCTAGGTTGCATTTCAAAATGGAATTCTCTCAGCATCTATAAGTGTCAGCATCAGCAAGCATCTGGGCCTGTGTGGCTGTTTTTAAAGGACTCCAATAAACTAATCAAGAACCATGCTGAATTGGTGGGGCCAGACCTCCATGGAAATAATTTAATCAAAATTATCACCTATAGTGGGTGAGTCCATGGAAAAAACCTAATCTAAATATCTCACAAGATTGGATTAACAGATCATGGCTTCCTGAGGGACATAATATATCCAGACCAACACATTCCACCCACTGGACCCCCAAAAGTTATGATCGTTCCATATACAAAATACATTCATCACATCACAATATCACAAAACCTTAAATCATTTCAGTAACAATAGGTAAGAACAAGATCATGCCAAAATCAGTTACAGGCATGGTCTCTCCTAAGGCAAAATTCCCCTCTAGTCGTGGACCTGTGAAACTTAGAACAAGTTATGTGCTGCCAATATACAAAGGAGGGACAGTACTAGGATAAACATTCCAATTGCCATAAGGAGAAAGTGGCAGGAAAACAGGGTTCACAGGACCAAAACAGTTCCTAATACCCACAGGGCAAATGGCATTAGATTTCAAAGTCTGAGAGTCATTTATAAAATGATGTTGCATCTTCAGGGCTTGAGAAAGCAACAGTCGTGCACTTTCCAAAGGCTTACATGGCAGCCTTCCTCTCTTCAAATGCTGGGGTGACTGCTACAACATATTCATGCATTGGGGAGGCCACTTTCTTCTTGGCACCACCCTCCTCAAACATCTAGGTGCCACCCAGACTCTGCCTCACTGGGACAAAGACTCTCCCCTCTCTAAACAGTGGGGTAGTAGCCAGGCTCTCTCTAATTCCTGGGGAATGTTCTCCACAATCTCTAAGGCCTGAGGTGGCAGCATTCTTCCTGAGCATCTAGGCAGAAATTCCACCCTCTCCCTCTAGGGGCAAACTCACCCTTTCCACATGCATGAGCCACTCCACTCTCCCTGTCTGAGACTTTTTATCTCTAGACCTCAACCACCATGGCTCTGTCTTTGAAGAAATATTTCATTCAATTTGTCCCTTCTCCATCCCCTCTAGTCCAGACTGACAGTGGTTCTGTCTATACAGAACTCACAATTTTTTTTTTTTTTTGGCTTGGCATGAAGTATACAGTGATCAAAATCATCAAACAGAACTTTACACAAATCATTTCTGAATAATTCCATCTCCAATCCTGGCTTGCATTGAAATGGCTGGCTGGCTCCATGTTTGGAACCCAGAACCACAACACAATTTTGCTTAATTCTCTGCCATTTTACAACAAGGATTGCTTTTCTTCCAGTTTGCAACAACACATCCATCATTTCTGCTCAAGACCTCATCAGAAGTATCTTTAAAGTCCATATTTCCACAGTCTCTTCAAAGCAATCTAGGCCTTTTCTACCAATCTCCACACAATTCCTCCAGAATCTTCCCCTTTTCCATTTAAAAAGCCATTTCAACATGTTTGGTATTTACAAGCTCAGCAGCACCCTACTCTCAGTACCAAAATCTGTTCTGGTTTGCTAATGTTTCCATTATGCAAAATACAAGAAATGGATTGGCTGTTATAAAGAGGATTTATTAAGTCACAAATTTATAGTTCCAAGGCCATAAAAATGTCCAAACTAAGACATCAACATGAGTATACCTTCACTGGAGAAAGGCTGTTGGTGTCTGGAACACCTCTGCCAACTCAGAATGAATATAGCTGGCATCTGTTTACTCCCAGGTTTCATTTCAAAATGGAATTCTCAAAGCATCTCCAAGTGTGTCTCAGCTAGCATCTGGGCCTGTGCAGCTGTTTTTAAAGGACTCCAGTAAACTAACCAAGAACCATGCTGAATTGGTGTGGCCATACCTCCATGGAAATACTCTAATCAAAATTATCACCTACAGTCAGTGAGTCACATCTCCTTGAAAACATTCTAATCCAAATATCTCACAAGAATGGATTAAAAGATCATGGCTTTGTGGGGAACATAATATATCTAAACAGACAAAGAAGCATATAACAAAATTCAGCATCAATTTATAATAAACTTTCTGGCAGAACAGAATAGACAGAAACATCATTTTAATAAAGGATATCTATAAAATTCTTGCCTAAAACATCTAATGTAACAGTGAAATGTTAAAATCTTCCCTACTGATATTGGCCCCAAGGGGAAGGTTAAATAGGCTTGAAAGGGAAGACTCAGCACACAGCTGATCTGTAAAAACTGGGGAAGGTGTATTTTGTTGTTGTTCATTCAGTTCCTGAAATTCAAGGAATCATTTTCATAACACCACCTGAATACAAGCTAAAGAAAGAGAAATGTAAGTGATCACATGCATTAAGGAATATAGTCTTTGCACAAATAGGTTGGAAAAAATCTCTAAACAAATATGCTAACAACACCTTCAGTAATTAAAAACTAAGGGAAAACTTTGGGAGAAAATCAGAATTCCAGAGCTAGCATATTAAAATGTTCATATATTCAGATTTCAAAACAACAACAACAAAATTGCAAAACATTCAAAGAAACAAGGAAAGATTGGCCATTTTGAAGGAAAAAACAAAGTGACAGAAAACATCCCTGATAAATCTTTGACATTTTGCTTAGTAAACAATGTCTTTAAAATGAGTGCCTTAAATATGCTCAAAGAGCTAAAGAAAACAAAGGCAAAGAAAAACAGGAATCAAGAAAATAACATATGATTAAAAATAGAATTTCAATATTATAAGAAGGAACTAAATGGAAATTCTGGGGTTGAAAACTGCAATAACAAGAAAGTAAAAATGGGGAGATTACTACTGACCTTCCAGGAAAAAAAAAATTGTGAAATGATTATAGCAGAATATTACATATATCTGTTGTATGCCAACAAATTAGACAATCTAGATGGAATGACAAAATTCCTTGACATACACTGTGCTGGTTTGGATATATTTGATTGGAATCCCTTGACTGAGTGTTTCCATGGAGATGTGACTCAATCAACTGTGAATGAAAAGTTTGATTGGATACTTTCCATGGAGGTGTTACCCTGTCCATTCAGGGTAGGTGTTAATTGGATCACTGGTGACATATAAAGGAATTCACAGACAGAGGGACCTCGGAGCAACAGAGCGTGACATTTTGGAGAGAGCTAAAGCCAAGAGGAACACTGAAAAATGCACAGGAGCTGAAAGAGGAGCTGGAACACAACCTGGAATCAGAAGAAGCCAGCTATAAGACTTCCCAGCTAACGTGTTTTCTGGATGGCATTGGCCTTCCTTCAGTGAAGGTATACTTGTTGACACCATAGCTTGGACACTTTTTTGGCCTTAAGACTGTAACTTTGTAGTCAAATAAACCCTCTTTACAAAAGCCAATCCATATCTGGTATTTTGCATAACAGGCAGCATTAGCAAACTGGAACATGCACAATGTACCTATTCTGACTCAAAAAGAAATAGAAATTCTCAACAGATCAATATCAAAAGATAGAATCCATAATTCAACAACCTCCCAAAAAAAGGAATCACAAGGTCTATGTGCTTCACTGGTGAATCCTACCAAACATTCAAAGAGGAATTAACACCAATCCTGCCAAATTCTTCAATAACAACAACCACAAAGTGAAAGGGAGAACACTTACTAGCTCATTAATTGAGTTTAGAATTGCACTGATACCAAAGTTAGGTTAAAAAAAAATCACCATATTCCTTGTAGATATTCCTTGTAAATAAAATAAAATAAAATGTGTTCAATGTATAATATATATAATGTCGGGATGTATTCAATATATGAATGTAAGGATGGTTCAATATAAGAAAATCCATCAATGTAATGCACCACCTTAAGAGAACTATAGAAAACAAAACAAAACAAAAAAACTAGTTATCTCAGTTGACATAGGAGAGGCACTTGACAAATACCAAAAAATCACTCAAAACTAGGAATAGGAGGGAACTTCCTAAACATGTTAAATAGTATATATGGGAATTCACAACTAATCATATTCAGTGGTGAAAGATTGAAGTCATTCCCCTCAAGTCCTAAGCAAGATAAGGATGACCACTTTCAACACTGCTATACAGTATTATATTGGAATTTCTAGCTTAAACAATTTCATAGGAAAGTGAACTAAAATACCTCAAAATTAGACAGAAAGAAGTGAAACTACTCTGTTTGCACATGACATACTATTCTATATAAATACTTTCCCCAAAATCCCACAACAAATCTTCCAGAGCTATTGAATGATTTCAGTGAAGTTATGACATACAAGACCAATAGTTAAAAAAAAAACAGTAGTCTTTCTATAAATAAGCAATGAATAGCCTGAAAAAAATCAAGAACACAATTCAATTTACAATAGTTTCTGAAAGAACAAACTTTCTAGAAGTAAATTTACCAAGAATGTGAATGACTTGCAAAGTGAGAACTACAAAATATAGCTAAAAAAATAAAATAAAATAAAGAAGGTCTAAATAAACGAAAAAAATCCCATGTTCATGTTTGAAATACTAAAAAGAGTCTTGTTAAAATGTTGTGGTGGGTTGAACTATGTAGCCCAATGTAAATTATATACATTCTTAAACTTAATCCACATCCCTGTGGGTGTGAAACCATTGTAAATAGGGTCTCTGGAAGATTTCACTTTTAATTAATGTGTGGCCTAATTGAAAGAAGGTGGGTCTTAATCTGGATTACAGGAGGCTTTATAAAGAGAGATCTAGTGGGAATATCCAGAAGCAGGAAGTCAGTGGGAACTCAGAAGAGAAATGGGAGGATAATGTCATGTAATGGGAAAACCAAGAAACCACAAGGATTGCTCATGAGCCAGCAATAATATGCCACTGACCCTGAGTGGAAGCAAACCTTCTAAATTCTAAAACTGTGGGACCATAAATTTCAGTTATTTAAGCCAACTGATTATGTGGCCTTTGTCATAGTAGCCTGGTAAACTGAGGTGGATGGCAATACTATTCAAAGTAATCTCATTATTTAATGCAGTGCCTCTCAAAATTACAGCATCCTTTTGGTATAAATGGAAAAGCCAATCCTCTCATATATATGGAAGTGTCAATTGACATGAATATCCCCATCTTGAAACAGAAGAACAAAGTTGGAGGATTCATACTTCCTGATTTCAAAACTCTCTACAAAGCTACAGTAATCAAAACAGTGTCTTACAGACATAATGATAGAATACAGTTCAATGGAATAGAATCAAGTGTCCAGAAATAGACACACACATCTTTTTCTAAGAGTTTTCCAATGATAGAGCCAAGCCCACTTAATGGGGAAAAAATAGTCTCTTTAGCAAACAATGCTGTGAAAACTGGATATCTGTTTGGAAAAAAATGAAATTGGATCACTACCCCATGCCATAAAGAAAAGAAGTTATCAAAGTTGTGGGAGCCACACTATCAGACATCATTTGCAAAACTATGGTAATTAATATATCCATGTGATTTTCCAAAGGATAGACTGACTGACCTATAAAACAGAAGAGTAAGTACAAATAATAGATCCATTCTTATATGGTCACCTGATTTATATAAGAGAGGCATCACTGTTTCCCAAACAATAAAAGATGGTCTTTTCAGTAAGTAGTGTTAAGTAATTTTTATATCTATTTTGCAAAAATGAAGTATCAGGATACCTTTCTCATACCCTAAACAGAATTCATTTGAGGTGGATTAAAGATCTAAATGTGAAATTCAAACAATAAATATTTTAAGGGAAATCATAGATAAATATAATTGCATTACTAGAACACATACTTTTTAAAACAGAACACACAAAGTACTATTCATATAAGAATATAAAAGATTAATTGGACTGTTTTAAGTCATACATAACCAGATGTTTATATTTTACAAAAGACTCCAATGCAGCTATAAAACAGAAGTCTTACAAATAAATAATGACATGAAACACAACGTAAAGATGGGAAAAAGACTTGACTGAGCACTTTTCAAAAACAAAATATCTCAATGGTTGTTAAATGTATGAAAAGTCTTTCAATTTCATTTGGCATCAGGGTAATGCAAATGAAAACCACAATGATACCCATACACATCATTGAAAAAGGTTAAAAAGTGATAGAAAATACTAAACAATGACAAGATATTGAGCACCCATAACTACCATGCACTCCTCATGTGAATGTACATTGGTATAATCACTTTGAAAAATTGCTTAGTAGTGTTTACTAATGCAGAATATGTATACCTTATGACTCAGCAATTCTAGGCCAAGGAATTTAATATATATATAGAAGTAAATTTATCTTTTCATCAGAATATAATATATATATATAGAATATAAAATAGTGCTATTCATAAAACCACAAACCAGAAACAATCTTCATATTGAACAGTTGAATGACTGATAATTAAATCTGTGGTACATTCATAAATGGAATTGTATACAAAAAATGAGAGTTAAGTGAAAAAATCAGTAGCAAAAAATACAATACATGAATTACAAATCCTGTGTAAAGAGGAAAAAATAAGAAACCAACATAGGCTGATATAACTCAAAATATTGGAAATACATTTTTTGGGGAATTGACATCATAGCCAAAGGAAGAATGTGGGATTCTTCTGGGGTCCTGATAATGCTTATTGTTGTTACTACTATTGTTTGTAATATGGATTCTGGTTATAGAGATGTATCAAATTTGTAAACATTTATTTATGATGTGTGCATTTCTTTATATGTATATAATGTTTCAATAAATTAAAAATACAACATATGAGGGGAAAATGGCTCACATAGATACATGATTTTTTCATTGCAATGTTTTACAAAACATTGCAATATGCAGTGTTTAAACATTTCTCCATTGTGTCTTCCACCATAAAGCCATGAATAAGGCACTAGAATAAAAGGGGATTATTAAGTGTTACAAAACAGATTAAAACACCTGACCTACCAGTGCAAAATTTTGATTCCAAATATCTGATTGGCAGCAGAGGAGGCAACCAAGAGAAACTGCGGAAATTTATCAAAATAAAAGTCCTCTTATGGAATATAAAGGTGCCATTTGTCATTAGTGGATACCCCATTGGCTTGCTTTGAAGATTTCAGATGATTTATGTGAAAATTAATAAACTGTATGCCTTCTCCTGAGGAAAAGTCTCAAAGGAGGAAAGAAACACATAAATTCCTGTTGGGTTGTGTTAGGAGCACACAGGTACCACAGACACATTTCTTATTAAAGGTAAGTTCCCCTTCCTGTTTACAGGACTGTGATGGATTGGAGATTGTTCCCCAGAAAATATGTTCTTATATCTAATCCATTCCTGTGGCTGTGAGCCCATTTTAATGAGGTTACATCAACTAGTAAGCTATAGCCTAACACAATCAGGATGAGTCCAAATTGCACAATTGGAGCCCTTTATAAGTGTAATGAAAGTCAGACAGTGAGAGAGAGAAAAAGTCTCAGGGGACAAGATGCTGAAACCCTAAGTGAAGGGAGTGACCAGGAGATGCCACCATGTGACTTGCCATGTGACAGGGGAACCAAGGATGGCCAGCAGCCAGCACCAGAACACTGCTATTTGGGAAGAAAGCATCTGCTTGATGATGCCATGATTTGGAATTTTTCTCAGCCTCAAACCATGAACTAATAAATTCCTATTGTTTGACCCAACCAATTTCAAGGTATTTGAGCAGCCTGGGAATATAAAACAAGGATTATGCCTCAGATTTTCTGGCCGCTATCTTTCATTTAACCTGTAGTCTCTAATACCCACTCTAGGTGGGTTAGCTACATGCCTTAAAAAAAAACTTCTTTTATGGGTGGAGTTTCTGTGCTTTTGAGGTGATTCAACATTTATTGTGGACATTGAGAAAAGAGAGACTTTTACATCAAATTTTTCTTCAGTTAATTGATATTTTCTGGATAGTACAAACATGCAACCTCTGAAGAGGGGAAAATCTAAACCCAAATTACTAAGATTTTCATAATTATTTTATTTCATTTGGACCCACAAATAAGATGTCAATTATGATATTGTCACTTGTAATTAATCAGATTTGTTGCAGAATTAAACTCAAGATTTCCATAGTGCTTTCCACTTACCTTTAAATTAAAAATAAATATATTATCAATATTTTCTATGATCCTTGCCTTTACTCTATTTGAATATGTGTTTTTCAAAGGTTTTCCAAATTTACCAACATAACTCAAATGATCAGTGTCATTTGCAGGGCACCAGTTTTAGTTGGAGATGAGGCCAAATGAAAATATTAAAGCATCTGTTTCAGAGCAGTGTGACTCAGTCACACTGTAATGCCTAATGAGTAAGGGGACTGCCCATGGAACTTACTCTCAAAGCTTAGAGGAGTCTTTGAATTGTTATCAAATTATCGTTTGAATGATTAGCACACATCTAAAGGAGATCAGAACTAAATTAAAACTTGCACAATTACAAGTTTAAGGAAAGGACTGTCCTTGCAAACTTATGGAGGATTATGTATTTGGCTTAAAATTGTAGTGTTTTCTACTACTAATTTATTTAGTGGTCCCAGATGTTCTTTCTGTAAATTAATTTGATTATTTAAATAAATATATTGAATTGCATATTTTTCTTGATCTCTCATAGTAGAAATATATATTGTCATTTATTTTAGTCCTCAAAGTATTATTGGGATAGGGGTCTGGCTCTGGGGAATGATTTGACTTCTCTAATATCCTCTTATGTCCTTTCTTTATAGTGACTTGACAGTGTGAAGCTGTGCTCTGTTATATATTGAATTGTGAACCCCCAAAATATGTTTTGATGTCTCTAAAGATTCTTGTAGAACTGTTTCTACCTTTAAATCTGTCAATTTTTGCCTCATGTAGTTTGTGTTCTGTTGTTAGGTGTGTTTATATTTATAATACTTATCTCTTATTGGTAGATTGATGGATAACTTTTTTCTCTGTTCATCCATTGATTCTTTCTTTGTGTTTAATTGATTTTTCTAGTATCACTTTAAATTCTTTCTAATTTATTTTCTGGATATTTTAGTAAATTTCATTTTGTTTCCCCTGGAGAGTGCAATTAATATTTTAAAATTTATAGCAATCAAGTTTGAATTATTACCAGCTTAGCATAAATAGTACTGCATATCTGCTTTTATACTGCTTTGTTTCCCCTGATTTCACAAATTATGCTTTATATATACAGTGTGTGCCCATTAATGTATATTTAAAGTGATCATCTTATGCATTTGTCTTGTAAATAAAAACAAGAGCTACAAACCAAAAAATAAAATAATACTGGTTTTTCTATTTAGTTACTTTTACAGTATATATTATATCATTGTGAATCTCTTTGAATTGATCCTACTTGGAGTCCATTGACCTTCTTATATCTACAGCTTCGTGTGTTTCATCATATTTGTTTTGAGTCATGATCTTTTCAAATATTCATTCTGCCCCTCTCTGCCCCTCTCCTTCTTGGACTTTCATTATGCTTATGTTGGTATGTTTGATGATGTTCCACAATTCCGTTAGGCAGTCTTTATTTTTCTTCATTCTTTTTCTTTCTGCTCAGAGTGGATAGTTTCCTCTGATCTATCGTCAAGTCCAGTCATTCTTTTCCCTATCAACTCTGCTGTTGAATCTGACTAGTGAATTTTTTTCAGTAGTAGTACTTTTCATTTCTAAATTTTCTTTTTAATTCCTTTATATAATGTCTTTTTCTTTAATAATACTCTCTATTTGGAGAGACATAGTTCTCCTAGTCTCCTTTAGTTCATTTTTGATGGTTTCCTTCAGTCCTTTGATTACACAGAAGACAGTTGTTAAGTTTTGTCTAGTTATTCCAAAATCTATGCTTCCTCAAGGATACTTTATTTTTATTTTTTTCATGTGAATGGATCATATTTTCTTATTTCTTTTCATGTCTTATAATTTTTTTCTTCAAAATTAGTACCTATGTATTAAAATACTATACATGGTAAATCTTGAAATCAGATTATTCTTTCCCTCATGGTCATGTGTTGTGGTTGTTTGTTCACTGACTTTTTAAAACTATTTGTCAAAGACTCTATTTAGATGTGTTTAACTTCTTTCCCATTAGTTAAAGTGGTCAGCTGATTTGATAGAGATTTCCTTAAATGAATGCAAAAGAAAATTGCTGATATTTGCAGACTGACTACGTGTTTAGGCGCTCCTTCAACATTTAGCCAGGTCATTTACAACCCTGAAATAGACTTCACTTCTTGCTTGCATGGAATCTGAAGGTTAGTCAGAGGTCAAAGCTTAGGGTCTCCTCAGTTATTTTTTGCACACGCACCCAGTCCTGTGCATGCATATGGTTTTTAGAGTCCCTAATGTATGCAAAGTTTTTCAAATCACTTATACTCCATGTGTCTCCATTACCAGTCTTCTTTTCCAAGCTTTACTCTGCTGCTTGCCCTGTCTGTTATCCCTTCCCCCAGTCACTTCAGCTAATATATTTGCCTTTAAGTGATTTTGACAAATGTTAGTCAGGTGGATTTGATAGCTCTTAGAAAGCTCTGAGATGGGTTAAACAAATGTAAGCTTCTGGGCATATTCCTCAGGCATCTACCAGACAGATCAAAACACACTACCATGATTGCCTCAGAATGGGATGGTTGTTTCCATCAAGAAGCCCCAGGAATATGGACAACCATCCTTTTGGGTGGCTCAGAGCTGGTGAATAGCAGATGGTAGGTGTTTAAGTTTGTTAAAGCTGACTAAATGTAATATACCAGAAATGGGTTAGCTTTTACAAAGAGGATTTATTAATTTATAGGTTTACAATTCTGAAGCCATGAAAACTTCCAAATCAAGGCATAAAAAGGGCAATAAATTCTTCCTGAAGAAAGGCTGCTGGTGATGTGGGGCTTCTATGTCACATGGGAGATGTGGGACTTCTATGTCACATGGGAAGACACATGGCACAACTTCTGGTCTCTTCCTTCTCCCCTGGTTTCACTGCTTCCAGCTTCTGGCTTCAGTAGTTTCTTCTCCTAATCTCCATGTTGTCTCTGTTAGCTTCTGTCTCTCTTAGTTTCTGTATGTCCTTCTCTCTAAACTTCTCTGATTTTTCTCTCTCAGTTTCTATGTTTCTCTTGCCTTTTCTGTGGCTTTTGTGTGTCTTCTCTCTGCCTTTTATCCTCTTATAAAGGATTTCAGTAAGAGGATTAAGACCTACCTGGAATGAGGCAGATCTTATCTCAACTTAAGACCCTACTCAAAAAGAGATCCTACTTACAATGGGTCTACATCCCCAGGAATGAATTTGCTTTAAGAACATGCTTTTCTGGGGAACAAAAAACCTTCAGACCATCCGAGTAGGCAAGTAAGTTGAAATACCACAGCATTTTCTAACCGTAATTTAAAAGTGTCTTGCTTTATTAAGCATTTACATGTACACTCAATTTTTTTTACTAGATTCTTAAGTTTGCAAATTCTTTCTGACAGTTTTTGACAGATTAATTACTTTTTAGTGAAAGGATAAGATTTTGGAGTTCCCTACTCTGACATTTTCATTGGCATCTATCTGTGAAAGGAGTTTTAAATTAATAATATCTATGTCTCACAATTTTGTGAATTTAATTGTAATTCTGTCATCAATTCAATTGTATTACAAATAGTGTCTTTATTTGATGGAACATAAAATAAAGATAGTACTTGAATCTATGAACACATAGTTTTACAAAATAGTCTCAGTGTTATGTTGTTGACCACACCTGTGTAGTAAATATCTTTTGTCTGAGCCGGGCAGATTGAAAAGAAAAACAGAAACTGGAAGTCTAATGACTGCAAATGGGGCATACACTTTTGTTTCTCTTAGTTAAAACCACTTCTCTACACTGGGTTATTTGATAAATTTCATGGTGCTTACCTAGTCCCAAAAGGAATCTCTGGTTTTGTTCACTGGTCTTTTATTGCACTGTGACCTTTAATATTGGAGATTCAACTGAGGGTTTTAGGTAACAAAAAAGCCAATTATCATGTTTTTAATACTTACATGTATACTGTAATCCATAATAAAATAAATGTCACTCTATAAATGCTTGATTTTATAGATAAGTTAAAAAATTAATAATTGGCAATTCACCTTTCTCTGACTACATCAGTGATGGTTGCAATATGTAAGTGTTACTCAGCTATGGAAAAATCAACAAAGTGTTTTGGTGTCTAATGTTGATTAAATGATGATTTAAAGGAAATTAAATTTGTTATATGATTCTATTTAGGGTTGATTGAAGGAGATGATATATGTTTGCTAAATTATTTTGTTGTAGTACATACTCAAAATGCAAACTCTGAAATTATAAATAGATATTAAAGAAATGATTTTGAAACTCATGCAATCATGAGGAAAAGTAAAAGAAGAAACAGTTACAATTACCTCCTTTCTCTATCAACATTTACTTCATGAACACAATCTGGGTAATGGGAAGGGGGGTGCTGAGATATAAAGCTGGGGGCAGTTTCTTTTAATAATATTATAATCTTTACACTTAATTGTCACACCCATTCTGTTTCTCTTTATTAAGAAAGTTTTTTAAAAGGCTATCATAATTTCCTCTGTAGTTCTACTTTATCCTCCAGTGTTCATCCTCTTCTATGTCTAACTGAAAGGTACAAAAGAAAGCTTCTTTTTGCCATTCAAAGTTATTTAAAAAAGTAAAGAATAAAAAGTAATCCGTCAAAGTTTTTAATCATAATTTTAGTTTCAGAAAATTACATATATACATAGAAGTAATAACTTTCCAAGTGCAATTTAACAAGTAGTTAGCAAATTTCAAAGAATGTTATGGGTTACATATATGCCAAAAGTATGATTTAACATATCTTTCAAAGTATGATTCAGCAAGTAATTATATAGGAAATTTCCAAAAACATTATAAGTTATAGCAACATGATTTCAGTTATTTCCATCTTGTGAAATATAACATATACACAAAAAGTAATAACTTTCAAATTACAATTTAACAAGTAGATTTAGAACAAAATTCAAGGAATGCTATGGGTTACAGTTCCACCATTTCAATTCTTGCCTTCTAGCTATTCTAATACCCTAGCAACTAAGAGACAAGAAAATGATATAGTGATTCAGTATGCATAATCCTTTGTTAACTTCCATCTTGTCTGTTGCTACCCCTTCCTCTAGTTTAATCACTTTCTTGATCTTACCCTGCCTAGTCAGTGACCACCCTAACTTGTTAATGTTGGAAAGAGATGTCAACATTTTGAGACCTGTTTCCACAATTTTTTATTTGTGTTGCTTCTCAGTCTTTTTTACATTATTTATTCTGAAATATTATATATATGTATATATACAGAATACCACAATTTCAGTTATTTCCTTATTGTGAGATTTAACATATATACAGTAAGGTGATAACTCTCAAAATATGATTTAACAAGTAGTTATATAGCAAATTTCAAAGAATGCTGTGGGTTAGATTTCCACAATTTCAGTTATTTCCTTATTGTGAAATATAACATATATACAGAAAGATGATAACTTTCAAAATACAATTTAACAAATAGCTAGAGAACAAATTTGAAAGAATACTATGGGTAACAATTTCACCATTTCAGTTATTTCCTTCTAGCTAGTCTAATACTCTAGAAACTAAAAAATAATATTGATATAGTGACTGTGTTTGTAATCCTTTATTAAATCCTATATTTTCTGTTGCACCCCTCCCTCTCATTTGATCACTTTCTCAATCTTCAGAGATATCTGGGCAGTGAATAACCTAAATTATTTATACTGAAAATGGGTGCTGACATTATGGGGAGGGGGATGCATCTGGTGGATATTCTGGAAGAGGTTATTGCCCTTGGGTTTTGGGACTTATCTGCAATAGGAACTCTCTGGAGGATTTAAGTTTCTGAAAAATAAACTTAGTGAGTGAAACTTTTATAGAGCCTCACATAGGGAGCTAGGCAATCTTTAGTATTTTTAGGACTCCTGTTGATTAAGACTTGGCTTACTGTGGCCACTTGGAATATCCAGCTGGGGCTTGCATAAGAGTAACTTCCAGGATAGACTCTCAACTGTATTTGAAATCTCTTAGTCACTGAAATCTTATTTTGTTAACTTCCTTTTACCCCTTTGGATCAAGAAGTCATTCTCAATCCCCCAATACCAGGGCTAGGCTCATTCCTGGGAGTTGTGTACTATGTCAACAAGGAGACACACTCCCTGGGAGCCATGTCTCACATAGGGGAAAGGGTAGTGCATTTATTTGCAGAGTTGGGCTTAGAGAGAGAAATGCCACATCTGAGCAACAAAAGAGGTTCTCTGGAGGTGACTCTGAAGTATAAGTATCAAAGGCTTAGCCTCCCACTTAAAGCCATAAGTTTCACAAGAGAAAAGTTCAATATCAAGGGCTTGACTTTATTAAGTAGGGGATTCCTAATTTCATATCACACATATTCTGTCCAAGATAACAAAGTCTCATGTTATCTTCACTAAATTGTACAATCAACATCACTCTCAATTTTGAACAATTATCAAAACTAAAACACCCCAAAGCTCTTATCAGCCCTTAGTTATTTATTCCAAGTATTTGTGTGGTACTGTTAAGGAATTCCTATTAAATATAGCCTACAATATGCAATAGGTAGTTTTTCCCATATAGCACTCTATTGTTAACTCTTTTTACCAGTGTCATACCTTAGAAGTAGACTATGAAAGCAATTATTTATGTTAGTAGTGCTAATCTGTGGGATACATGCCTTTAAACAACCCCTTTCAATTATGTTCATCTTCAATGCCACACTCTAACAGCACATTAACAAACTATAATCACCCCTGTCCTTTTCTATACGATTGAGTTCACCGTCATTAACATGTTGGTACATATGAGGTAATCATTTCCCCTTCACTAGCTTCTATCTCTAGTCCTCTATATTCTACATCATAAAACATTGATTTTACTTTGTTTAGGATTTCATATTGGTGATAGCATGCAGTAGCTCTCCTTCTGTGTCTGACTTATTTGTTCAGCATTGTCTTCAAGTTTCATCCCTGTTGTCATATGTTTCAGGACTTCATGCCTTTTTATTGCTGCATAGTATTCCATCATATGTATGTACCAACACATTTTGTTTATCCACCCTTGGATTGTTTCCATCTCTTGTCAATTGTGAACAATGCCACTAGGAACATTGGTGGGCCACTGTTCACGTCATTGCTTTCAGATCTTCTGCTTATAAACTGAGAAATGGAATTGTGGGATCATAGGGAAGCTCGATATCTAGTTTTCTGAGGAACTGACAAAATGTTTTCCACAGTGGCTATACCATTATAAATTCCCACCAGCAATGAATAAGACTCTCCATTTCTCTACATATTCTCCACCATTTGTAGTTTCCTGTTTATTTAACAGCAGCCATTCTTACTGGTGTGAGATGATATCTCAATGTGGTTTTGATTTGCATTTCCTGAATAGCTAGTGAAGATGAACGTTTTTCATGTGTTTTTTAGCCATCTGTATTTCCTTTTTGGAAAAATATATTTTCATATATTTTGCCCATTTTATGATTGGGCTGTTTGTACTATAGTCATTGAGTTGTAGGATTTCATTATATATAAGGATCAGTCTCTTGTCAGATATAATGGTTTCCAAATATTTTCTCCCATTGATTTGGCTGGCTCTTCACCTTTTTGAGAAAGTCCTCTTGAGGTATAGAATCTTTAGGTTTTGAGGAGTTCCCATTTATCAATTTTTTCTTTTATTGCTGTGCTTTGGGTGTAAGGTCTAAGAAGCTTCCTCCTATTACTAGGACTTGAGGATGTTTTCCTATATTATCTTCTAGGAGCTTTATGGTACTGTTTCTTATATTGAGGTCTTTGATCCACTTGGAGATAATTTCTTATACAAGGTATTAGGTAGGGGTCTTCTTTAATTCTTTTGGGTATAGATATCTAGTTCTTACAGCCCCATTTGTTGAAGAGACTGTTCTGTCCTGTTCAGTGGATTTGGGTGCCATATCAAAAATCAGTTGACCATAGATCTGGGGGTCTACTTGAGAACTCTTGATTTTATTCCATTGATCAGTATCTTTGTGCTAGTATCATACTGTTTTGACCACTTTGACTTTATAGTAGACTTTAAAGTCAGGAAGTGTAGGTCCTCCCACTTGTTCTTTTTAGAATGTTTTTGTCAATTCAAGGCCCCTTTTCCTTCCAAGTAAATTTGATAACTAGTTTTTCAAGTCTTCAAAGTAGGTTGTTGGAATTTTTATCAGAATTGTGTTGAATCTGTAGATGAATTTGGGTGGAATTGACATCCTAATGAAGTTTAGCCTCCCTATTGATCAACACAGAATGGCTTTTCACCTATTTAGATCCTCTTTGATTTCTTACATGAACATTTTGCAATTTTCTGTGTAGAGGTCTTTTACCTCCTTAGTTAAATTTATCCCTAGGTACTTGATTTTTTTATTTGCTATTGTGAATGGAATCTTTTCCTTGAGTGCCTCTTCAGTTAGGTCATTACTCGTGTATAAGGAATATTACTGATTTTTGCACATTAATCTTGTATCATTCCACCTTGCTGAATTTGTTTATTAGCTCCAAGTAGGTTTGTCATGGGTTTCTCAGGATTTCCCAAATATAAGATATCATCTGCAAATAATGACAGCTTTAATTTTTCCTTTCCATTTTGGATACCTTTTATTTCTTTGGCTGAATTGCTCTGGCTAGAACTTCTAGTACAATGTTGAATAATGGTGGTGACAGTGGGTATATTGCCTTGTCCCTGATCTTAGGGGGAAGATTTTCAGTTTCTCAATGTTGATTACAATGTTGGCTGTGGGGTTTTTGTATATGCCCTTTATCATACTGAAGAAGTTTCCTTCAATTCCTACCTTTTGAAGTGATTTTATAGAAAAAGGATGCCAAATTTTGTCAAATGTTTTCATCATCTATTGAGTGGATGATTTGATTTTTTCCTTTCTATTTGTTAATATGTTGTATCACGTTGATTGATTTTCTTATTTTGAACTGTTCTACATGCCTGGAATGAAACCCACATGTTTGTGGTGTTTGATACTTTTAATATGTCTTTTGATTCAATTTGCATGTTTTTGTTGCTGTTTTTTTTTTTTTTTTTTTTAGAATACTTGCTTCTATATCCATTAGAGAGATTAGCCTATAGTTTTTCTTTCTTGTAGTATCTTTATATAGTTTTGGTTTTAGATTGATATTAGTTTCATAAAATGAGTTAGATATTGTTCCTCTTTCTTCAATATTTTGAAAGAATTTGAGCAGGAATGGTGTCAGTTCTTTTTGGAAAGTGGTAAAATTCCCCTGTGAAGTCCTCTGGCCATGGGGCTTTTATTTGTAGAAACATTTTTATCACTGAGTGAATCTCTTTACTTGTGATTATTTTGTTGAAATCTTCTATTTCACCTTTGGTCAGCTAGGTTTTTCATGTGTTTCCAGGAAATTGTCCATTTCCTCTAAATTCTCCAGTTTGTTTGCAAACAGTTTTTCATAGTGTCTTTTTATTATTTCTTTAATTTCTTCAGGATAAACAGTAATGACTCCCCTCTCATTTCTGATTTTGTTTATTTGGGTCTTCTCTCTTTTTGACTTTGTTAATCTAGCTAGGGGTTGTCAGTCTTGTTGAACTCAAAGAACAAGCTTTTGGTTTCATTTATTCTCTCTTTTTTTCTCTCCTCCAGATTGTTTATTTCTTCTTTAGTTTTTCAGTCTTTGTTATTTCTTTTCTTCTGCTTGCTTTAGAGTTAGTTTGGTGATCATTCTCTAGATTCTTCAGTTGTTCTGGTTTAAGCTCTTCCTTCATTTTTAATGTATGTACTTAAAACTATTAATTTTTCTCTCAGCACTACCTTCACTGCATCCCATAGGTTTTCATGTGTTTGTCCTCATTTTCATTTGTCTCATATATTTTATGATTTCACTTGCAATTACTTTTTTTGCCCACTGTTTGTTTTGGAGTGAGTCATTTAACCTCCATATGTTTGCGAAAGTTCTGGCTCTTTGGTGGTTAATGATTTCTAGTTCATTATGGTCAAAGAATGTGACTTGAATAACTTCAATCTTTTTCAATTTATTGAGAACTGTTTTGTGCGCTTTCACATTATCTATCCTGGAGAACATTCCATGAGCACTAGAGAAGAATGTATGTCCTGGTGATATGGGTTGTAATTATCTATATGAGTCTGTTAAGTGTAATTCATTCATCATATTGTTTAGGTTCTCAGTTTCCTTATTGGTCCTCTGTCTAGATATTCTATCTATAGAAGAGAGTGGTATATTGAAGTATACCAGGATTATTGTAGAAATATCTATTGCTCCCTTCAGTTTTGCCAATGTTTGTCTCATGTACTTTGGAGGTCCTTGAATGGGTGCATAAATATCACAATTGTTATTTCTTCTTGGTGAATTGTCACTTTTATTAATGTATAGTGTCCTTCTTTGTCTGTTATGACATCTTTGCAATTAAAGTCTGTTTTTCCTGATATTAGTATTGCTATCCCTGCTTTCTTTTGCCTGCAGCATTCATGGAATTTTTTTTTTACATCCTTTTACTTTCAATCTGTTTGTATGACTGGGTTTAAGATGAGTCTCTTGTAAACAGCATATCAATGGGTCAAACTTTTCAAACCATTCTGCCAGTCTGTGTCTTTTAATTGGGGGGTTAATTCATTACATTCAAATTTATTACTGTGAAGGCAATTCTTAATCAACCCTCTTACCCTTTGGTTTTTTTCGGATCTATTCACCCCCCACCCTTATATTTTTTTCCTTTAAACTATCCTTACTAATCTCCAAAACAATATCAATGGGTTGGCTAAAGACATAAAGGACATCAAGATCAGTTCTGTATTCTCCAGATCTCTCTCTCCTTTCTCTCTTCCTCTTTGTCTCAGCTAGTAGAACTCCCTTTAGTGTTTCTTGCAGGGCAGATTTCTTGTTAACAAGTTCTCTTAGCAGTTGTTTTTCTGTGAAAATTTTAAGCTCTCCTATACATTTGAAGGAGAGCTATGCTGGATAAAGTATCCTGGCTGGCAATTTTTCTCTTTCATAATCTTAAATATATCATACCATTGCCTTCTCACTTCCATGGTGCCTACTTAGTAGTTAGTACTTAGACTTATGTGGCTTCTCTTGTATGTGGTGAATCACTTTCTTGCTGCTTTCAGGACATTCTCCTTCTCTTCAGCATTTGACAATATGTTTAGTATATGTATTGGAGTGGGTTTATTTGGATTTATTCCATTTGGAGTTCATTGGGCTTTTTTTTGACATATATATATATGTCATTTACAAGGATTGGGAAGTTTTCTCCAACTATGCCCTCAAGTACTCTTCCCAGCCCTTTACTTTTCTCTTCTCCTTCTGGAATATCAATGATTCATTTATTTGTGAGCATAATGTTGTCCATCCTTTCCCTGAGATCCGTTTCATTTTTTTTTTCTTTTCACCTTTTGTTCTCTTGTGCATTTCCATTCAATTGCCTTTTCCTCTAGTTCACTTATTCTTTCTTCTGCCTCTTCAAATCTGCTTTTGTGTGTCTCTAGTATATGTTAACTTGATCTATGGTATCATTTATTTCCATAAGATCTGCTATTTTTTATTTACCCCTTCAAATTCTTCTTTATGCTCTTCTAGATTCTTCTTGATCTCCTTTATGTTTTTAGCCAATCCATTGATTTTTTTTTTTTTTGGAGATTTGTATGTACTTCTTTGATTAATTGCTCCAAGTTGTGTTTTTCTTTGCCTTTTTAATTTAGCCATTTGTCTTGTCCATATCTCCTTGGGTCTTCGTGTGCTTTTGAATTTTCTGTTGAGTTCAGACATTTTCTTGTCTTGATAAGGTTATTTTGGGAAATGCAGGACTACCTGGATTTTTTTTTTAATGGCAGAGCCACAGCTTGCTGTATTGCACTTTCCCTGTCTTCCCAGCAGATGGTGCTTTTGGGCCACCTCTTACACTCAAGCCAACTTTCCCCCAGCTGCATCTGCTGCTGGGTGGGGTCCAAACCATTTGGAAATCCAGTCAGCACACCAGTTCCCCATGTGTACTGGGAACTGCCAGCCCCTAGGTATAGGAGTTGGGCTCTGTGCAGTTCCGGCATTGGGTCTGCTTAAGGGCACAGTGCTTTACAGGCCTCTGAATAGATCACTCTCAGGCTTTGTGGCTATGCATCAGACTCTCCAGCTCAAATGTGCCCCAGTCCCTGCCTGCCATGTGCCCATGAGCATCAGGGGTAGTTGAGGGGTTCCTGGTGCTTCTGTGTGGTGCCTTTGCATATCTTTTTTTCACCGGTGCACACTGCAGACTTATGTATAGGAAGAGTAAATGGGGTCAATGCAGATCCTCTGTTCCTCACAGGAGCTCCCAGCCATGGGGCTGAGGAGGATTGTCTCCCCCAGCTAATTGCTGAAATGGGTGCACAGGAGTGGAAAGCTGCTCTCTCCCTGGTTCACAGCTGCCAGCCCCCAGCAGTGGTTCCAATTGAATAAACTCACCCCATCATTTGGTATGTAATTTCTCTAAGTTCCCAATATGTATTGTAGAGGTCCTTCTCTGGCCACTTGTATCCTGGAACCACTCTCCTGGACATTTTCTGCCTTTTCTCTAGTTTTATTTCACAAAGGAGAAGTTTGTTCTGCCTCTTCTACTCTGTCATCTTCCCAGAAACTTTCACCTTACATTTTTATGGTGACTTTGTGGATTGATTTTTCACTACAATTCAGTGTCCCAGGCAAAGCCTGAAGAAAACAATCAGCTGATTCTACCTGGGCTTGAGATTCTACCAGGAACTGAAGGGTGACTAAGGAAGTTGAAGACATTAAAAGAGTGGCTGAAATTTGAGCTGTGGTGTCTTAGCTGAAGATGATCTAAAAGTGACAAGTATTTTTTGGACTTAGGTTTTGATGAAATCCAATAAATGATGTTTTAAGGGTATTCTGTAGTAGATGTAAGAGTAGAGGGTTGTGGACAGAGTGAGGTGAGTGAATTCATTAATTCAGTTTAATAAGACCCTGGTGTGGCCAAAGAGTCCCTCCAGGGACCTCAAGGTCCCAGACATAAGCAGCAATGAAGCAAATGTGCTGGCAGGATTGCCTGGGGGTTCAGTAATCCTTTGGGACATTGCTAGGATCAATGTGCCCCAAACCTTGTCCCCAGTCTTAGAAGAAGTCAGGGGTGGAAAGACTATAGTTTCTCAAGTAAAAGTATCCTAGGACCCTAGTTCAGCTAGAAGATCTTGGGCAGATCTAACTTCTCCTAGCTTCAGTTTCCTCCTGCCACCACTTTCCCATGCATGAAACCAGATGACCACAGAACTCAGCACTGGCTGGCACTGGGGGTGGAGGGCAAGTGGATGGCCAGGAATGGGCAGGCAGATGCCTTTCTGAGGTACCTGCACAGTAGCAGGCATTTGCACTGTGGCTGATCCACTGAGCCTCTGGGAGATTTCCCTGCTGAATGTACTCAGGGGTGTGAGCAGCTCTCAACCATTTTTAAGGGCATTACTTGATTTAAATGATTTCATCTAGATGTGTAATGGATTTCATATGGATACCTTATGGAAAAGGGTTTTCTATATTTCTCTGTAGGTTTTTGTCAAATTTATTATGAATAGTTTTTAAGCATGAAAGAAAATAGGAAGATCAACACAGTTGTAATTGATTTACCCCCACCATCAGTTCAATAATTATTAAAATCCACTGTTTGTCTGTCTGACAGAGAGAAAGATATTAAAATGCTAGAGCATTTGAAAGTGGTTAGCAAACATCATTAAACTTCACTGCCTTCATATTTCAGCATTGTTCTCATAAATCAAAGCATTCTATTAGTAAAATTTAACATAATTTTCATATCTAAGAAGAAACAAACACAAAACTTATTGCTAAAAGAAGAAATGCCTAATTTATTCTCTCAATTAAAATGACCCCATTTACCACAGATATAATTTGCATAATTATCACTCACTTCTCTTGTCTTCTCTTCTCCTCTCTTCTCTTCTCTTCATTTGTTTATTCAAGCTTTCAAATTCTTCTGTATGGACACCCTATGTCTCCTTTACATCCTTCATCTTTTTTGCCACATTTTCCTTCAACTCATTGAATTGATTTGGAACATTTGTTTGAGCATCTTTAATTAGTTGTTTTATCTCCTGTATTTCAGGTGATATGTTAGTTTGTTCATTTGACTGGTCCAAATCTTTGTGTTTTCTGGTATGATTCATGATTTTTTGTTGGTGTGTAGGCACCTGATATGTTTATTCTGGAAGTCATTTTCTCTCTTTCACGTAGGGTTTTCTTATTCACTAGATTTGTTTTCTATCTCTTCTCTGAAATTCAATTCAAGACACCTAGCATAGCTCCTGTGTAACTGAAAAGATTTTTTCAGCTCTCATTTTTCTGGTTCTTGCCCTGCCTCTATGGAAGTTTTTTTTTTTTTTTTTCTTTTCCTTTTTTAAGGATGACCTCCCCAGATAGTAACAGATTTTCTTAGACAAGAGAAGTCTAGTTCTCAGGAAGTTGATGCAACCAGTATCAATGTTCCCTGGGGATGAAACCCAGCAGGTTGCCAGTCATTCCTGTGAAGCCTCTTGATTCTGTTCTTTTTGTATCCTGTCCAGCAGGCAGCATTCATCAGCCTGCAGCCCCCCACCAGCATAAAATGGTATGGTTTCTTTAATTCTCAGTAGACCCTGGCCCTGCCAGAAGCTGAGGTAGAAGGTGGGCTTAAACTGTTCCTGTTTTCCAGCCCCTGGGTCTGAATTCTCTGAATGAGAGCCACCACTTGTGCTTGGCCCTGCCTCCTTTCTTGGGGGAAGATAGGCCCTTCAGGGAATTATCTCCTTTGTCTGATTAGTTACTTTATCTCTCAGACATTCCTTACCTCTGTCCTTGACTGAGGCAGTGCTGACAACTGAAAAAGACTGCTGCTTTCTTTATGTTAAAAACAAAACAGTTTGAGAGGAGACTGGAAATACACCCCACGTATATGAAGAAATTTTTTACAGCAGCACAAAGGCAATTCAATGGAGAAAGGAGAGTCTTTTCAACAAATGGTGCTGGAATAATTAGATATCCTCATGCAAAATAATGAACATGGATCCATGTCTTATTCCATACACAAAGATTCACACAAATGGAACAATACAGATCTAAATGTAAAGTCTAAAACTCTACATTTAGTATAAAATCTTTGTGACCTTGGATGATGTTTGTGTGTATACTTATACATACAGACATATATGCATATTTATATGTATGTGTGTAGGTGGCAGTTTATGTGTATTTCTACCTGTATATGTATATGTATATCTATATCTACACATACACATAAACACACAGAAGCAGATATGTGATATATATATCACAGGAAATTTTGTTCACCATATTTTAAGGGGACAAGGTCAAAACTCTTCATTAAATCTTTCTATTATTGTGTGTTAATGGTAGCGTGAGAGTTAGAGGCAAAAAAATTCTACCATTAAAGAAAAATAAGTGAAATCTGTTACATATTATAGACTATAGTGAGAACAATATAGAATGATCAAAAATAATTAAAGTGACTTAAAATACAAAATTAACATTACAGCACAATAACATAGAAGCTTTGTGTACTAGAGTTCTCTAGAGGAACAAATAAACAAACAAAAAACAGGAGACTTTATCTAGTTAATTAGTTAGGTAAGTAGGAAGCAGTGAAGATATTTTCACATGTGATAGAGTAAGCTGGCAAGTCCAAATTCCAAAAGGCAGGAAAACAGGTTGGAATTTCCAGCAGAGAGATGTTGAAATCTTGATGAAGAACATTTTTTATTCTTGGAATCCTCAGTTCTTTTCCTTAAGGTCTCAAACTGATTTTATGAGGTCTATACACATTAGCAAGGATAATCTCCTTTACTTAAAGTCAACTGAATTTAGATGCAAATCACATCCAGTCAATGTTTGACTAAAAACCTGTACACCATAATCCAATCAAGTAAGCACTAAAATTAACCTTAGTAGGTAGTAAAATATTTAAAACTAAATTTTTCATTTTTACAAGAATATATTGAAACTGTAGGACAAATAGCAAACAGTTGAATATTTGTCACAGTGATAAAAAAGAATGGGAGGGGGATTGGACAGAATGAAAAAAACATGAATTTTGAAATGTAAGATAGAAAAATATAACAAAACTAAAGTCTTAAGGAGATAGATGCTGGCAATTCACTGTAAAATGAGAAGTGGGAGTAACAAATTTTTGTCCCTCAAGTAAAAAATTAAAAGAGAACAAGGACAAAAACAAAACAACCAAAACAAATGAAACAAATTTTAAAAGTCAAGGACTCAAAACTTTATATATACACAATTTATTATTTTATTTTATTTAAACCTTTTCAATAATTCAATAGAGCAATATTTAAAACTTCTCCATTTGTCATCCATTTGAGGAGAGCACTATAGACATAGTGAACTATTAAGAGACTTGTCACAGAGAAAATATTTCAATCCAGATCCCACTATGTTAAAATGTAAAGTTAACCAAAAATTAAAAAGTCAGGATATATGGAATGAATGAGTAAATTCCAATTGTCCTTCATAACTAATAGACACCATTCAGGCATTTTGTCATGCTTTCAAATGCATCATCAGGGACAGTCAACAAATTTCTCAGCATCTCCTCAGGGAGAGTCTCAAGGTGAAAAGCATCCATAGGTTATTTTTACTTTGTCATTTCAAAATGCAAATGAAGGTCTCAAGGTGGAGGCTTTATTAAACGTAAGTAGATTAGTTCTCATGGTGCAATATTTTTACAATATCCACAATACTTCAGTAACATTTGCAAGGTCTCATTTTTTTTTTTTTTTTTTTTTTTTTTTTAAATCATCATTTTATTGAGATACATTCACACACCACGCAGTCATACAAAACAAATTGTACTTTCGATTGTTTACAGTACCATTACACAGCTGTACATTCATCACCTAAATCAATCCCTGACACCTTCATTAGCACACACACAAAAATAACAAGAATAATAATTAGAGTGAAAAAGAGCAATTGAAGTAAAAAAGAACACTGGGTACCTTTGTCTGTCTGTTTCCCTCCCCTACTTTTCTACACATCCATCCATAAACTAGACAAAGTGGTGTTTGGTCCTTATGGCTTTCCCAATCCCATTGTCACCCCTCATAAGCTACATTTTTATACAACTGTCTTCGAGATTCATGGGTTCTGGGTTGTAGTTTGATAGTTTCAGGTATCCACCACCAGCTACCCCAATTCTTTAGAACCTAAAAAGGGTTGTCTAAAGTGTGCATAAGAGTGCCCACCAGAGTGACCTCTCGGCTCCTTTTGGAATCTCTCTGCCACTGAAGCTTATTTCATTTCCTTTCACATCCCCCTTTTGGTCAAAAGGTCTCATTTTTATTCAATGACAAAGCCATAACACAATACTAGGAATTCTGATTCATTGCTATATTTGGTCTACAAGTGTCTGAATAGAATAGGACCTATTTTTTTTCTCTTTACGTTAATTTTTCAATTATTTTCTCATGATTGGTAGACTAAAATCTCATGAGCATCTTTGAAACATCAGAAATTGCATTGTTTATATAATAATTATGTTTATTAAATATTTATATGAATAATGGAAGTCAAAGCTCAGAATAAATGAAGCCTAACTAAAGAGACAGGAATAAAAAGATTATCACTGAATTATGAGGTCACTGGTATTCAGTCTTTAATTTTGATGTCTTTTTAAATTCTTTGACATTTAATGTCTTTTTATATGCCCTTCTCAAGAATAATTTAACATTTAATGCACATTTGAATAAGCGTATAAACATGCATTAAAAATTAAGAATTTTATGTTCACGAAAGATAGAAAGCTATGATAAAGCAATTTGTGCTTTGTGTAGAACTCTAAGTCGGTGATGGAAAGCCCTTTTATCCTCCCTTTCATACAGGAAGTTCATACTTGCCATGGCAATTTTTTCCTTTGGCCTTAAATAAACAAGATTTTTTATGGCTTCATATTGCATTCACTGAAAATATTTTTTTTCAAATTGTAACATCTACTGATATTTGGTTCAGTATTTCTGACAAAAGAAAATTGTGTGCACAGGACAGGATAAGATAACAAAAATTCACATTATCAGAAATGTTTCATAAAAGATAAGTGTATATTTCCTGTAATCACTTTTGTTTACATGCTTAGATTATACTCAGAGACTGCTGGCACTGTTATTTTCATTATTATAAGGATCATTCCTATTTGTTTTTGTTTTTCAGAGTAATTGGTAGTCACAATTCTTTAAACTATTAATTCTTTTACCATAAACCTGTCATCCATATCTTACTTTGGTATATTTTTACAATCTCAGGTTTATTAGGATATGCATATACATTTTCTTCGATTATTTTTGTGTATGTTTGCATGGTATACAGAGGAATCCTTCTGTCATTAATTTTCAAATGAATTTAAAGTAATATTCAGGAATCCATGAATACCTTGTCCTCAGTATATTTCATTTTTCCTCTATGTTGTTGTATAATACAGTGATTTTAAACCAAATTTTTTTCTTTAAAGGAAGGATCTTTTTTATCAAAGAAAACTTTTATGAGACTTCAACTATATAAAGCCAATGCCAGTGACCTCACTTTTTCCCAATTTGTTCAAATTTCCTGATAGTATCCAAGTTTCTTTCATGACAAAGTATATCTGATTTATTCCAAACAAATTTCCATATATCAGTTATAATGAAACTGCTCAGTACACTACATGGAAACTATTGACAATGCTGTTGTCCCTGCCCAGTATAGTTTTCCTGATAAACCTGGGTGGATAAACACAGTCAAACAATGCTGAATGAATTCATTCCTTCCAGGATCACAGACCACCCTGAGCTGCAGGCTCCACTCTTGTGGCTATTACTCCTCATATACATGATCTCAGTGGTGGGCAACCTGGGCATGAACATCCTCACCACAGTGGACTCCAGGCTGCAAACACCCATGTCCTTTTTCCTCAGGCACCTGGCTCCTGCTGACCTTAGTTACTCAACTATTCTGGGACTCAAAATATTAGTAAATTTCATAGTGGATAAAAATACAATCCCATCACTTTTGTATCATGCAGCTAGCGAAAGTGTTCATTATTAGGGAAATTTCCATTCTGTCAGCAATGTCCTATGACCACTATGTGGCCATATTTAACACTCTGCTCAACACAGCCATCATGTCATGGAGAGTCTGTTGTGTATTGGTGTCAATCCCCTATCTCTTCAGCACATTTGTTTCCCTTCTCATTGCCATCAAGATCTTTAATTTATCCTTCTATGATGACAATGCTGTCAGTCATTTCTTCTGCAACAGTCTGCCCTTAACTCTGCTCTGCTCAAACATGCAAGAAATTGAATTGATAATTCTCATCTTAGCAGCTTTTGATTTGATTTCACCCCTCTTAATAGTTCTTCTGTCTTACCTGCTCATTCTTGTAGCCATTCTCAGGATGCACTCTGCTGAAGGCAGACACAAGGTCTTTTCCACCTGTGGGTTCCACCTGACCATGGTGTTAGTGTTATATGTGACTTTAATTTTTATGTATGTCCACCCCCAGTCCAGTCATTCCTTTGACACTGATAAAGTGGCTTCTATATTTTACACAACTGATTATCCCCATGTTGAATCCCTTGATCTATATCTTGAGGAACAAACATGTAAAATATGCCCTATATAAGGATTGGAAAAATTATATATTTTCTTAAAGTTCACTGTACACTATAATTCATGTAAATTAGATTATAGACTTCAAATCCTGTTTTGTGGGCCCACAGAGGAGATAGATAGAAAGTTCAAATGATTTCAGTGCATATTAATAGGTCACCTTTTAGGTACTGGTCACTCTTCTAAATATTGTAAATAAATTATGAACAAACAGTAAGTATAGTTGCCTTCCTTGTGGGGGAGAGATGGATTATGAACATAATAATTAAGTAAGTAAAGTATAGTACAATACCTTGGGAAGTGTGGTGTATTGAATTGCATACCCCAGTTTGGATATATTTTTGGTCTTGGTCTGCATTCTGGTGGGTGTAGAACCTCTATAAATAGGATCTCTTGAAGATGTTACTTCAGTTAATGTATAGCCCAATTGAATCAGTTTGGGCTTTAATCCAGATAGCTAGGGTCCTTTATAAGCAGAATGAAATTCAGACATAAGAGAGAGAAAGCCACAGGAAAAAAGCCAAAGCAAATTAACCCAAAGGATAAAGGAAAAGACATCATCATGGACATTGCCATGGGACAGAAAAGCTGAGGACCAGGGATAACCAGCAGCCTGCACCAGATTGCCACAGTCTTCAGGGAGAAAGCATACCCTTGTTAGGGCCTTGATTTTGGACTATTTCTAGCCTCAAAACTGAGCCAATAAATTTCATTTGTTTAAGCCAATGCATTGTGTAATAGTTGTTTTAACAGCTAGGAAACTAAGACAGGGAGCTATAGACCAAAAAAGCACGCAAGGAGAGTTGGCATGCTGAATGAGATTCATTAAGAGCTGTAGGTACAGAGGGGTTGTTTCAAGGATTCTGATGTTTTACTCCTCTATTAGAATAAATTTTGCAGTGTCCCTGTGTGCATGTATGTGAGTGTGTATTTCCATGTAAGTCCTTTGCATCTGTTTTAGCCATCATACTCTTTCCAGAGGTGTGTTAGAATTTGACTCAATTCTGGTAACAGGGAGTCTGAGTGCCTCTGAATTTTCTCAAATGCTCCCATTCCAAGTCTTGAAATCACACTCTTTCTTCATTAGTGCCTTTATTTCACATATGAGTCTACAAGTCTGTTAACACACCATACTCTGTAATTAATAAACACACATGATTGACTCATATCTGTTTTTGGCTAGTCAGTCCATTATGCCTACATCAGTAGATACACAAATTAAGATAAATTTCTTGATGGCAGCCATGGAAGGTCTCTGATGTTAACTTTTCCTCCAACTGCTTATTACTATTTAATGATATGGCTTACTTATGGAATATAATATGTTCTTATTTCTCTGAAAAATCTGCTTAAAAATTATGTCTGAGTTGTTTTGGGATCCTTGGGTAATACGATTATTCAATGAAGAATTAAGTTTGTTTCCTGTCTTTCACTGGGTTCCTTTTCCTATTTTTTGGTCAATATTTATTATGCACTAGGTATCCATTGACATTCATTGCTTGAACCTCCTACTATGAGCAGGAAAAGGAGATAATGTCATGGTTTTCACATGCTACGTTCTAATGCAAATAATTTCTGATACATGACAACAGAAGCATTATCTACTTTAGGGATACAGTTGCTTCATATCAATCCACAGATTTTATCATATTTGTTTATATTTATTCTTTTAATATTCCTAGGATTTTGTTAAAGCTTTTTGAGTCTAAAATACTTCCTGTATTAGGGTTCTCTAGGGAAACAGAATGAACAAGAGATATCTGTAAATATAAGATTTTATAAAGTGTCTCATGCAACTGTGGGGATGCAGAAGTCCAAATTTCATAGGCAGGATGCATAAGTGTGAATTCCATAGGGCAGGCAGCAAACTGGCAACCCCAAGGAAGGTTTTTGATGAACTCCTCAAGAGAAACTGGCTAGCTGAAGAGAAGTGAAGATTCCTCTCTCTTTCTGCCTTAAAAGTGCTCAACTGATTGGATTAAATTCAGCTGAATGAATTATCTCATTGAGGAAGGCACACCCTTCATTGATGCAATCAGTCACAGATGCAATCAATAGACTGATGATTTAATAAATGAGCATTCTGGTTTATTAACCAGTCACAACTGTCCTTGCAATAATGATTATGCCAGTGCTTCCTTGACCAGACACCTGGACATGAACACCTGGCCAAGTTGACACATGAACCTAACCATCATGGTCCATTCCTTATCAACTTGGCAGTTATACACATCAAGTTAAACCATAATTAATCTCTAAGTAGAGCACAATAACATACATATTTCACCTAATACTCAGCTTTCCTGCATGCAACTGGAAATGCACTAAATATCTCCAGAACAGGGTGCAAGCCCTTGGGTAACATTGACTCTTAAACTTGATTTCCTACAACTTAAATACTGCAAAATGAAACAATTCAGTGTATGTCACATGATAAGGGAATAAGATAGAGAAGAAAATGAAGATATTTGTTTAATGTAAAAACATACTCATGACAAAAGAAGGAAGAAATACTCATGCCATTACAGTACTCATTTCTGTAAGTGGTTATATGGTCATTGTTTATAATTATCTTTACCTACTTCCACTACCCATTGCATGTTCTCTTTATCCTCAGCAGGTACTTCAGCTGGCTATAGTTTTTGCCTAGTGGGGTGACCCAAACCTTCATTCCTGAAGCTTCTGGGCCATTGGTAGTCCTGCCTGAATTGGGTTGCTGAAGTCTTCCATTGACTTTAATCACAGGGCATGGTAGTACTAAGAGATGCCCTAGGGTATCTCCTTTATTCCAAGAAAATTCTTCTTTATCTCTATTGTGTTGTTGCAGTGCTGTCTCTCCTTGATAGTCAAGATCAATCACCCCAGCCAGTACAGTAACCCCCTTCCTTGCCTGCTGATTCAGAGGCATAAGACACCAAAGTGGCCAGGTGGCAATCTTAACTTCCAGTTCAATGGGATTATCATTGTGTCTCCTGGTGGAAGCACTCCTCCCTCTGGAACTAAGACCTGTAGACCAGCAGAGCTTAAGGTTGCAGGGCAGGAAGCAAAATTTTTCCTAGTTGATCACTAGGAGTGATAGTGAGAGGTGCCACTCCTGTTTCTTCCCCTTGATTCCTGGACCCATGAATCCTGGCTATGGGAAAAACAGCACCATATAGTGGATGCTGATTCAGAGCACACACAGCCTTTTGGAGACTGCTGCCCCAGATTTGCAAGGTATTTCCACCAGTTGGTACCATAATTGAGTCTTCAAAAAGCCACCCACTGTTCTATTGACCCAGCTGCCCCTGGATGATGGGGAACATGGTAAGACCAGAGAATTCCATGAGCATGTGTCCATTCCCTCACTTCATTTGCTGTCAAGTGGGTTCCTTTGTCAGAAGCAATGCTGTGTGGAATATCACAATGATGCTTAAGGCATTCTGTAAATCCACAGATGGTAGTTTTAGCACAAGCATTGTGTGCAGTGAAGACAAACCCATATCTGTTCTCACTGTCTATTCCAGTGAGAACAAATTGCTGCCCCTTCCATTATGAAAGTGGTCCAATGTAATCAACAATCAACCTGCCAATAGTAGCAGGTGATCACCTTGGGGAATGGTGCCATGTCTGGGACTGTGTGTGTGTCTCTGCAGCTGGCAGATTGGGCATTCAGCAGTGGCTGTGGCCAGGTCATCCTTGGTGAGTAGAAGTCCATGTTGCTGAACACATGCATAACCTCCATCCCTACAACCATGACCACTTTGTTCATGAGCCTGTTGGGTAATGATAGGAGTGGCTGGGGAAAGAGACTGACTGGTTTCCAGTGAAGAGGTCATCTTATCCTCTTGGTTATTAAAATACTCCTCTGATGAAGTCACCCTTGGGTAAGCATTCACATGGGGCACAAATATTGTCATAGCTTTTGTCCATTCAGTATTGTCTACCCACATACCTTTTCTCATACTTCTTTGTCACTAATTTTCCAATCATATTCCTTCCAAGTCCCTGACCATCCAGTGAAACCATTAGAAACAGCCCATGAATCAGTATACAAATGCACCTCTGACCAGTTCTTCTTTCAAGCATAATGAACAATCAGGTGAAGTACTCAAAGTTCCACTCACTGGATTTCCTCTCACCACTGTCCTTCAGGGACATCCCAGAAAGGGGCTGCAGTGCTGCAGCTATCCACTTTTGGGTGGTAACTACATATTGTACAGAATCATCTGTAAACCAGGCCCAAGTTTTCTCTTCCTCAGTCAACTGATTGTAAGGAACTCCCCAAGAGGCCATAGCTCTGGGCTGGGAAAGAGAGGGTAAGGTGGAAGGAGTGGGGTCCATGGACATTTAGGTCACTTCCTCATGTAACTTACTTGTGCCTTCAAGAAACTCTCAAGCCCTTTTTCATATATACCATTTCCATTTTATGAAGGAGTGCTGCTGTGCAGACCCAACATTTATGGCTTGGTAGGGCTGACAACACGCAGCTTATGACAGGTAACTCAGTTCTCATGGTAACTTGGTGACCCATGGTTAAGTGTTCTGTCTCTACTAAAGTCCAATAGCAAGCTAAAAGCTGTTTCTCAGAAGGAGAGTAGTTAGCTACAGAGGATAGTAAGGCTCTACTCCAAAATCTTAAGGGCCTGTGTTGTGATTCTCCCAGAGGATCCTGCCAAATTTCCAAACAACTCTATTTGCCACTTAAATTTCCAGTACCACTGGATCAGCTGGATCATACGGTCCAAATGACACAACAGTTTTCACATCAGCCTGGACCCATCACAGAGCCTCATCTCCTGTTCCTTTTCAAAACAAGAAGCCTTTCTAGGCACTCAGTAAATGGGATGGGGTAGCACACCCAAATGAGGAATATGTTGTCTCCAAAATCCAAAGAGGTCACCTAGGCATTGTGCCTCTTTTTTTGATTGTAGGAGGGTCACATGCAACAGCTTATCCTTCACATTAGAAGGGATATCTCAACATGCTCCATGCCACTGGACACCTAGAAGTTTTAATGAGATGGAAGGCCCCTGAATTTTTGTTGAATTTATGTCCCATCATCTGACTTGCAAGTGCCTTACCAACAAATCTGGAGTAGTTGCTAATTCTTGTTCTCTAGGTTCAATCAACATGATATGATCAATGTGATGTCTTCTGGGAAGGAGAAATGATCAAAATTCCTGTGGACAATATTATGACATCAGGCTGGAGAGTTGATATACCCCTGTGATTGGACACTGAAGGTATACTGCTGGCCTTGCCAGCTGAATGCAAACTGTTTCTGGTGGTCCTTATTAACAGCTATTAGGGAAAAAGCATTTACCAGATCAATGGCTGTATACCACATACCAGGGGATGTGTTGATTTGCTCGTGCAGTGATATCTCAGCTGCAATTGGAGTCATGACCTAGTTAAGCTTATGATAATCCACTGTCATGAAGACCCATCTTTTTTCTGCATAGGCTAAATAGGAAATTCAAATGGGGATATGGTGGGAATCACCACCCCGGTGTCCTTTAACTCCTTAAAAGTGGCATTAATTTCTGCAATCCCTCCAGGAATATGGTATTGCTTCTGGTATACTATTTTGCGAGGCAGGGGCAGTTCTAGTGGCTTCCACTTGCCATTCTTACTGTAATAGCCCTCACTACATGAGTCATGGGACCAACGTGGGGATTCTGCCAGTTGCTGAGTATGTCTATTCTAATTATGTATTCTGGAACTAGGAAATTACCACAGAGTGGATCCATGGACCAACTGGACCACTATGAGACAGACTTGAGCTAAAACTCTATTGAAAACCTCACCTACATAAGCCCCTACTCCCACTGGTGGACCAGAGTGGTGTTGTGGGTCTCCTGGAATTAATGTCACTTCTGAGTCAGTGCCTAATAATCCCTGCAATATCTGATCATTTCCTTTGCCACAATGCACAGCTACCCTGGTAAAGACTTGTAGGTCCCCTTGAGGAAGGCTGGGAGGAAGATTAACAGTATAAATCTTTGGCAATGTAACAGGGTCCTTCCCCAAGTGTACCTAGCCTTCCCCTCATTCAAGAGGCTCTGGGTCTGTAAATTGTCTCAGGACTGGGAATTGATTAAGGGGGCTGTGACTCTCTGTTTTTATAATTCAAGATAGATTTTTGTTCACTTGACCTAGAATTCTTCTGCTTATACAGATCAAACAAGAATATAGTAGACTGGCATCTATTTTACTACTAGGTACTCCATGATTTACTAGCCAATGCCATAAGTCTCTGTGAGTCAGATTATTTTGACTGCTGCTTTGAGCCTGTTTTCCATTGTGGTAGCCATGCCAACCTTGTCTTTGGTGATTAACTGCTGTGACATGGCTTCTGCAAACTTGATATCCAATTATCCCCATTGTGTTTAAGGATTCCAGCTCAGTGACAGCAGTTCCCCCAGTAATATCTGACCTACAGAAGAGCAACTACAGAGCTTTTCAGGGATGAAGGAGCTAGTCTCACAAATTTATTCCTCAGTCCATTCCAGGGGTGTGTGAGCAGGTCTTCCATGATAAATCCACTGTAACATTCCAAACTCTCTAAGCCTTTAATTCCCCTCCTCTACATTATACCAGAGCAGTTCTGGTATTTTGACTTCATGTAATGTCTGCCACCTTTTGATCCATGTTTCAGCCAACTACCCAAACAAATGATTAATGCCCTTTCTAACCCCTCAAGCTACAAAAGTGAATGCAGTGAGCCCATATCAATAAATTCTGTCCAATCCAACTTTATATTCCTTCCAACATTATCCCAAAACCTTAATATCCATTCCCACACATACTGCACTGATTTCTGCATATATAAATTTGAAAATGCATGCCGTTCTTTTGGAGTATACAGTACTTCCTCATGAGTCATACTTTGTACCTCACCCTTCAGGGCCTGTTGGGACTCTAGTTTGGTTATAAGTCTTAAATAAAAGAGTGGAGGGCAGGTCATGAAAAGAATTGGAAGTACCCCTCAAGCCAATTACCTCAGGACATTCCATTGCAGTTTCATCTGGTGAAAGAGGATTAATCACTCCAGACAGAGGAGTGAGTGCTGCTTCCTCAGAGATGGTGACTACAGGGTTAGCAGTTACTGAAGGGTTAATCTCTTTAGGTGGAGGTTGGATGGCAGGATCCTTAGGGCAGACTGGATGTCAGAAAGCTGTTTCTCAAAGCAGGATGGAAGTTGGGTAGCTGTCTCATCAGGGTAGACTGGAGGTGGTGGCTGTTTCCTCAGGGCAGATCACTACAGATATAGCTAGTAAAGACTCAGTAGAATCCAGGGTTCCAATGTCCTCACTGCCATTATTATCAATCCATATATCCCCATCCCAAGTTTCAGGGTCCCATTCTTTTCCAATCAATGCCTCTACTTTAACAGCAGACACTCTGTGAGGTTGAGATTTTAATTTATATTGTAAATCTGCTACTTGCACATTGAGAATCTGGGTCTAGTTTTCAGAAATCTCAAGTCTGCAGCCACAGGAAATAAGATTTTCTTTCAAGGCACACATAGAATACTTTACATCTGTCATACAGCATTTAAGTTTCAAATTTGAAGCCTTTAGTTCATCCTTTACCCTTATAACTTTATCCAGCATATCTAGGGCAACCAGCCAGATTCATTATATCTCATAACTCCACAAAACTCTATTAAGGTGTCAAAAACACTGTCAATCAGAGCTTTGCTTCATACAAGAGTATGATTAGGCAAATCAGTTGGTCATATTTTGTGTATCTCCATTGCCAACTCACGCCACAGACTGTCAGTGCCATCTTGATTGTTGGAAGTCGAGTAATTAGTTCCTCGAAAAACAAGGAAAAAAAGATGTAGTGCCCCCTTGAGGAGCCTGTGGAGAATGCAGGGGTATTCGCCTACCCCACCTTGATGGTTGCTAACATGACCACAGACATAGGGAACTGGTGGTTTGATGGGTTGAGCCCTCTATCATAGGTTTTACCCTTTGGAAGACGGTTGCTGCAAAGGAGAGGCTAGGCCTCCCTATGGTTGTGCCTAAGAGCCTCCTCCCGAATGCCTCTTTGTTGCTCAGATGTGGCCCTGTCTCTCTAGCTAAGCCAACTTGAAAGGTGAAATCACTGCCCTCCCCACTACGTGGGATCAGACACCCAGGGGAGTGAATCTCCCTGGCAACGTGGAATATGACTCCCGGGGAGGAATGTAGACCTGGCATCGTGGGACGGAGAACATCTTCTTGACCAAAAGGGGGATGTGAAAGGAAATGAAATAAGCTTCAGTGGCAGAGAGATTCCAAAAGGAGCTGAGAGGTCACTCTGGTGGGCACTCTTACGCACACTTCAGACAACCCTTTTTAGGTTCCAAAAAATTGGGGTAGCTGGTGGTGGATACCTGAAACTATCAAACTACAACCCAGAACCCATGAATCTCGAAGACAGTTTTATAAAAATGTAGCTTATGAGGGGTGACAATGGGATTGGAAAAGCCATAAGGACCATACTCCACTTTGTCTAGTTTATGGATGGATGAGTAGAAAAATAGGGGAAGGAAACAAACAAACAAACAGACAAAGGTACCCAGTGTTCTTTTTTACTTCAATTGCTCTTTTCCACTCTAAGTATTATTCTTTTTATTTTTGTGTGTGTCCTAATGAAGGTGTCAGGGATTGATTTAGGCGATGAATGTACAACTATGTAATGGTACTGTGAACAATCGAAAGCACGATTTGTTTTGTATGACTGCGTGGTATGTGAATATATCTCAATAAAATGAAGATTAAAAAAAATTTAAAGTAGTTGAAATGGGGAATTTTATGTTGCATACATGTTAGCACAATAAAAAAAAAAACAGGAGAAACTTTATTTTAATTTCCAGTGTATATGATTGGCATACCTTGGAGCGCTGAGGGACATGCCCTTCCCAATATCATGTGGTGTTTGTTTCATTGCCATTGTGTCACATATGAGCAGAAGTTTACATAGTATTTATAGCCAGTTTTATTTGATGAATAGGATTAAAACATTTTGTATGATATATTCTCTAAACACCCCAAATTGTGAAATTATACATGTAATTATAGCAAAATGTAAGTACAGGTGTATATATCTATTTATACAAATCATAACTCAAAATATTTGCTTATCACTTGGACCAATAAAAATCAGTCAACCCTAAAGAAATGTTGCTATATTAGGTTACTTTCTTCGAGTAGAGTAAGAACACGTTGGAAGTAAAGTAGTTATCTTAGGTTAGTCCATGAAAAGATGCTACATTGTATCTAACACTCTTGGCAGAAGATAACTGAATAGCAGAGGGACCTGCTACCCCAGTGTGGTTAGTGTCACCAAGGGTGTGGTTATGCCTTGCAGAGGTCAAGATCATGGAGACTTTGGGAAGATCATGGAGCACAGGAAGAAGACTTTTAAACCTTTAGCTAAGTTTCATCTAAAATGCTTCTAAAACTGCTGTTTGCCTTCAGGGATTACAAGAAACCAGAATTACAGCAAAAAACGGTAGTTAACATTAATTGCTTGCTTTGAAGTCTTTGGAGAAAATGACAACAGATTTTCTCTAGGGTCCTCATACCACAAGAGTGGAAGTTCATACAGGAGTCTTAGCATCTAACCCAACAAGCCCTTCAGAGCCAGGAGATGTACTGCCTTTTGTTTTCAGATTCTGAGAAAGTATGGATATTCTTTCACATGTAAGGTATCTGGAAGATGCCTTTGGTAGAAGCAATTCTCATAGGAAAAATCATTTTGGAGATGTTTCCAACTACTGCAGACATTATATATCTCTATATTTGGGGAATAGGAAGCAGACTCTTTCTACCGAGCTTTTATAGAGGCTCTTGCTTAGCTTAACTCCTCAAAAGCAGTGTCCTGAAAAATCTTTTCTTGGGATTGGGAGAAATAGAAATACTCCAACCTGAGAGTTTTCAGCAGTATATGTCTCCCTTCTCCTGTGAATTTTTGAAAGCATTATAGAAGGGAAAATAAGAAGGTATTTTTTAAAAATCCATATGAAATAAATAAAATGAGACATCCAGAGAAAAAAATAAATACAACTATCTCTAAGTAAGATTTTAAAATATTGAAAAAATGCTAAGGCAAAAGAAAAATAAGTGGGAAGAAATTATAAGGAAAAGTATGTTAGAGACCAAATTAAATGGATTCAAAGATAATACTTTTTGTTAATCCATATACTGGACATCATTTGGGAAAAAAAGAAACCATGATAATAAATCTGTACATTGATTGTAAGTTGAATTCAGACAGCAGAAACATTAAACTTTACCAGAATCAGGGAAACCAGGGAGACTTTCTCAACTGAGGGTGATGATGAGCAAGCCAAACTCAAGGGGTTATCTAACATTGTTTGGAGACATTTTTGATTATCATGATTAAGCGGCATGTGGCTACTGGATTTAGTGGGTACAGGCTAGTGAGGGGTATTGCTAAACATAGTACAATGCAAGGACAACTCCCTACAACAAAGAGTTTTCTAGTCCAGTAGTACTGAGGTTGAGAACTCAGAAATCCAACACTAAGAAAGAATTGTATAAGTAAGGATTGTCGAGAAAAGCTTGTCTACTGATTTGTCCCTAAGTCCTTCAAATCTTCATAGATAGGACCATTGAGAGTCCTCACCTTTGCATGGACCCTCAGGCCTTTATTGGTGGAATAACTGGAACACGTTATATACTGAAAATCTATGGTGGGGGAGGTCAGATAGCATAAGTACTTGAATTAAAGCAAACACCAACAGCTGGGCTTGGATACACAGTGGGAGGAATTATCCTCAGAGAGGAGAGGCACATTTTTCCCAAAGAAGGAAATAGATGGAAAGAAGGGAGTCACAGGTGGATTAACATGCTTATAGGTTGACTTGATAAGAAAGTCAATGGTGTATTTATTAGCTAGTCTATACTTCCATCTGTGAATAGAAAAACTTTCTGAGATGGAAGAAAAGATGGTGGAATGGAATAAAAAGAATAGTGAAGATTTATAATAGTTATTAAATAAAATGAGAGAAATAGCTGACTATGAAATGCTAAAGAACTATATATATATATATATATATATATATATATATGAGAAAATGAGAGCATAAAATCATGACTCATGCAAATATAAAATAATGACTGTGTATCAACAATTTTACTGAAGTCATTAGTTAATGAACTAAACTTGCAAACCTGGTAAAAGGAGAATTCAAAGAACCAAATTTTTATAGATTAGGAATGCACAAATAAATTTACAAATAGATACAATACTGGCTTCTTACACAGGAGGGAGAGAAATCAATTACTCTCTACTGAGCAAAATAAGCATGTCTATGGGCAAGTATCATTTTACTGCTACCAGTTATCCAAACTTACAGAATGCTAAAGTAGAGCAAGGACAATAAAATAACACTGATGGGTTGATAGGTGAGGCTATTTCAAAGTCTTTTATAATTTTTCACTACAGAGATCATGGAAACATTCCTGGATAAAATTGACATATGATATCCTGGATTGACTATACAGTACACTGATGAGTGTGAAGATTTCCCTAGTTGCATCTACAGTATGGAAAAAATAAAATAGATGACACTGACCCAGAGTTGCTATGTTGCCACTTTGGAGCAGTGAATGAACAAGACTGTGAGTATAAAGAGCCTGTCAAAGGAAATTGTTTAAACACTTATAAATATAACTTGTTAAGAAAGGTACTATCATTCTCATATTATAGATGAAGAAACTGAAATTTAGAGATTAACTTTTATTTCACAGGTACTGAGTTTCAGAGGCAAGATTCAATCACTTGTCTAATTCAAAATGTTTGTCCTTTCTATTTTATCAGTAGATTTCAAACTATTCCAAGGAATTGCATTGTACCTCAAAGGCAAAGCCACATCTGATGGTGAGAAATGTAGAACTTCTGCTCCTCCTCCCATGAGGCTTCATCTGGAAAAAATGCTTTCATCTGTTGTGGAAATAAAAGAAGGCAATCCGTGTGGGAATGAATAGAGTCTATTTATTTAGAGTTGACTACATCAAGGTGGATAGCCACCAGCCACTTGCACTTAGCAGAGATTCAAAGGCAGGCAGGGGAAAGAGAAAACTTATGGTTAATAAAAGGGGAGGCTTCAGGCAGCTCTAATTAGAGGTTGTTGGAATCTAATCGGAAAACTGGACATGGGCTAACTAGAAAAGGAGAGTCCTTTATGATTGGCCTGGGGAGTATATTTGGCTTTTTCTCTTTGGTCCTGAGCTGGAAGTGTGGCAAAAAGTAGGGAAGTGGGAAGTCATTTACCAAGTACTCCCCTTTTTAAGTTGATCACTGAAATTTTGTGGTTTGATTTCCTGGGCTAGTTGCTGCAGAGGTGGTAAGTCAGGGTTGTATTGTCGTATCTGATTTTGTCACTGTCCATTTGTACATTCAGCCTCTGTATATACGTATCAATTTATAATTCATATTCATATGGCATCAGACTTCTGCCCCTCACAAGGAACAGTTGCTCCATAAACTTCTATACTCTCTAGAGGACTACCCAAATAGCTTTAGAGACTCCCCTCAGAGACAAGTTCTCCTGCCTATGTTGAGGACTTTCCTATTCTGTGTTCTCCTACTTGCAAGCCCCAGGGACTCCCAGCAAGGGTGGATATCTGGGGACGCCCAGGATGGGTCGCATTGTCTGGCAGGTCAAAGTGATCCAGGACACGGGGTCTAGGACCGGGTCCAAGGCTGGAGTTTCTGATAGAGGCTTAATTGGGAGTCTTCTGGAAGACTCCCACTACTCCTTAATACCCCTTCCTTTTCTATCTTTCTCTCTTTTTCTCCCTCTCATAGGCAGAGACACAACCAGCAGAACAACAAAACATAGGTAATTCTATCACCACCAACTCCGCTTGGATGCCCCTGAAATACTGGGACAATTTCCAGCTAGGTGGCCTAAAGTGGAAGATGCTAACTTTCTTCTGCAACACAGCTTTGCCCCAGTATCAATTGCAGAATATAGAAATTTGGCTTAAAAAAATGGCACCCTAAGGTTTGACATCCTACTGCAAGTAGACCTTGTTTGCAGGATACAAGGGAAGTGGACAAGGTTCCATAAGTCCAGACCTTCATGGCCCTTTACAAAATCCTAACTTGGGAGGGATCTGTCACCTGTGTTATGCCTACACCTTGGATAATACTCAAGCAGACATTCTAGATGACTGCTTCTTGAGCTCATCTCCTGCTAACAGTGGGGCCCTTCTGCAAATGCTGAGGCTGCCCCCTCTCTGACACATGAGCCTGCCAAGCACCCTCCCCCTGGACGGTAGATCCCTCACCTTACCAATCTTCCAGCTCTTCCTCTCTAAGATGAGGGTAGGGTAGTCCCACAGGAATTACCCAGAGTGGGACCTCTAATCACCCTCCTCCAAACAAACGTCTTCCTTTCTGGGAGGTGACAAATGGAGATGCTGGGACCAGCCCCATATATGTGCCATTTTCTATAACCAACCTGGCTTAATGTAAACAAAAACTAGGGCACTTTTCAGAAGACCCATCCAAATTCACCGAGGAATTCCAATCTCTCTCACTTTCCTTTGACCTTACCTCGGGAGACGTTCACATGGTACTATTTACCTGCTGCACCATGGAGGAAAAACTCCATATACAGGCAGAAGCCCAAGCCAATGCCAATAATCTAGCAGCAGCCCAGCCAAGCCAGTACCCAGTAGGGGCTATTGTAGTACCTGATAATGACCCCAACTGGAACTACTAATGAGGGTAGAAAGATTTAAAACACTGAGACCATGTGATTGCCTATCTCGTAGCAGGAATGAAAAAGGAACCATTAAACCAGTAAATTATGATAAAATTAGAGGGGTAACCCTGCTTTATTCCAGGGACACTTAGTAGAAACCTTGAAGAAATATAGCCATATACCCTAACTCCCAGAAAGGATAGAGGGTATTAGAAACTTAATTTATTAGCCAATCATTCACAGATATTTGGAGGAAATTGCAGAAAATGGCTATGGGCCCACAGACCACCTTTAATCAAATGCTAGACACTGCTTTTAGTGTTTTAATAATACATATAATGGAAGAACTGGAGAAGGACAAGTGGAGTCAGCAAGAGACAGGTTCATTTAATAGCAGTCACTGTAAGTAGTGTCCTGCAGCCACAGGGTAACCCCAAAGGCCAAACGGGACAAAAAGGCAACTGTTTCATGTAGGGGAAGTTGAGACATTGGAGCAAAGACTACCCTGGCCTGGATGGGCCACTGGGACCTTGTTCTCGATGCAAAAAGGAACAAGAAAAGGAACTGTGCCCAGCTCTGAAGGGAGAAGGGGAGAGATCCCACCACAGGGTTGGCCTTGAGTTAGGACTAAAGGAGCCCAAAGTCCAAGCCAGCTCCCAGTTCCTAGCTAGGTATAAACTGCAGGAGCCTCAGGTGACCCTTGCCATAGCAGGTAAGACTATTGACTTGTTAATTGATATGGGAGCCACTTCCTCTGCCCTTAGCCATCACTCTGGAGCCTTGTCCCCAAAGACTTGCATGTGATGGGAGTTGATGGTAACCTGAGGACCCACCAGTTCACACCACCCTTAAGTTGCAGATTAGGAGATGTTCTTGTAAGCCACCAGTTTTTAGTAGTCCCTCAAAACTTTTAGTGCCCCATTCTCACTCTTGGGAAGAGACTTCTCACAAACCCCAGGAACAACCCTCTACCTTGTGGCACGCACCAGCCATCCCGTCCTAGCCTTATTGCAGAATGTAAACCCAGGCAAAGATCCAGTTTAAATACTCCAGACATTCAGTTCCAGATAGAACCCCTAGGTTTGATACCAATAAATACCTGGGAGGACTATCAATGCTCAGCCAATAAAAATCTCTTTCAAAGACAGAAATGCCTTTCCCCAAAAGAGTCAATACCCTCTTAAGCCAGAGGCAAAGAGAGGGCTGCAACCTCTAATAAATAAGTTTCTACAACAAGAGCTTATAGTACCCTGCCTGTCTCCTTGCAACACTCATATTCTTCCAGTGTTGAAACCAAATGGAGACTACTGAACGGTACAGACCTCAGAGCCATCAATGAGACCATGGTCCCACTCCATCCTATAGTACAGAGTCCCTACAGCATCCTCACCCAAATACCAGGGAATTCAAAGTGGTTCACTGTCTTAGACCTCAAAGATGCTTTCTTTTACATCCCCCTTCACCCAGTTCCCAACATCTGTTTATCTTCCAGTGGTATCCTCATGGATCTACAGATACCTGACAATACACCTGGTCAGTGCTCCTGCAGGGATTTTGAGATAACCCCCATCTATTTGGGAATGCCCTTGGTAAAGAGCTAGGGGAATAAAACCTTGAACCTGGAGCCCCACTCAGGTTTATAAATGAAACACCAATTTGTAGTCCCACACTTGAAGCCTCCAATAAAAATACTCTTTAGGATTTAGACTTCCTGGGGAAGCCAGGGAATTTAGTATTGCATTCCAAAGTCCAGATCTCCAAGCAGACAGTGACATATCTGGGATTTATTCTCTCTCCTGGGTTCTCCGGTGATCAGTACAAGCCACATAGAAGTAATGACTAGCTTGGCTCCACCAAAGACCAAGAAACAACTCAGAGCCTTCTTAGGTATGACATGTTTTTGCAGGATTTGGATCCCTGGGTTTGGAGTAATTGCCAAACCTTTATATGCTTCTCTAAAAGGGCTTGATACAGAAGTTCTTGAGTGGACAGGGAATAGCAAAAAAAGCCTTTCAAACTCTTAAAACCCTACTAACCTCTGTCCCAGTTCCAGCATTGCCCAATGTGGAGAAACCATTTACCCTATATGTGGCAGAAAAGCAAGGAATGATCCTGGGGTGTTAACACAGAAACTGGGAAAGTATCCTGGCCACGTAACCTACTTTTCCAAATAACTAGATTCAGTAGCTTGCAGATGGCCAAGATCCTGCAGGTGGTGGTTGCAACAGTGCTCCTTATGTAGGAAGCCTCCAAGCTAATGATGGGCCAGCCACTTGAAATTCAGACCCACCATCAGGTTCAGGAGGTCCTAGAGACCAAAGGCCACCAATGGCTGACAGGGGGACTTTTAACTAAATACCAGGTCGTCCTCCTAGACATACAAGAAATCACACTGAAAACATGTCATATTCTAAATCCAGCCAATCTCATGCCTCCAGAAAAATCAGAGCCCTCAATCCACTCTTGTATAGAGGTAATTTGTCAGGTGTACTTTAGTCACCCTGAACTGAAGGATGAACCTCTAGAGAACCCCAGTGAGATTTGGTTCACAGCCTGGAATAGTTTCATCTTTGAAGGAACTTGAAGGGCAGGATATGCAGTGGTAGGCATTCAACAAGTTAGGCAAAGTCCCTACCACTGGGCACATTCTCCCAGAAGGCCAAACTCATTGCACTTACCCGGGCTCTTATACTAGGGCAGGGACTAAAAATCAACATCTACACTGATTCCAAATATACTTTTCTTATTCTCCATGCCCATGCTGCTATACTGAAAGAAAGGGGGTTACTAATAGCCAAGTGTTCCCCTATAAAACACCATCTAGAAATCCTATCCCTCTTGATGGCCATCCAGAGACCTAAGGAAGTTGCTCTAATCCACTGTAAGGGGAACCAGAGGGGGAGATTCTGATGTCATAGTTGGAAACTGGTTCATTGATCAAGCAATACAACAGGTTTCTCTCCCCAGTGTGTGAAATGGGTCTAAATCCATACCCCCAGGAGAAAGATGTAAAACTAGAGAACACATCAGATGAGATCTGACAAGCTGAACCAAGCAGATATAGTAGTGGCCCTGGAGGTTGGTACAAGTGGGACCAAAGGTATTTCCACCTGGGCACATGCAATGAAAAGCAATCAAATTTCTCCATGACTCGTTCTACCTGGGAAGAGAAGCCATGGCAACCTTTGTCAGTAATCTTTTTTTTTTTTTAATTTTTATTGGGATTGCTCAGATACCATACAATTATGCAAAGATCCAAAGTGTACAATCAGTTGCCCCTGGTACGCTCATACAGATGTGCATCCATCACCGCACTTAATTTTTTTCAATTTTTAGAACCTTTTCATTACTCCAGTTTAGAACTTTTTCATTATATTTATTGCTATGCTAAGTTTAGAACCTTTTCATTACATTTATTGCTATGCTGATAATTTTATTCAATGATGGCAGACCAAGCAGTTTATACTCTAAATCATGTAAATGAATTCCTGTGAGTATTTAAGAAATCATAAATAAACAAAACAAGCAGATAGGAACCAAAATCATACTGAAAGGGAAAAATAAAAACGTAAAACTCAGGAAGCTTCTCTCATTAACCTCAATAAAATTTCCTTAATTGTTGTGGTTAAATTCTATAGATAAAATATATTGATTTAGGGAAAAAGAAAGAGAAAGATGCCAATATCATACAATGGGCTACAGCATTACAAAGTATTTTGAGTTACCAGATTTTCTTGGTGTCATATAGAAAATTAAAGGCACAGCTAATGAAAGAGGGGGAATGTAAGGTTTGGAATAGAAAGTTCAAGTGCCTGAGTACTTCAAATCATCACACTGTACTGAGATTACTTGCAACCACAATCAACTTTGATTCCAACACACTCCAGAATGTATTTCAATTTGAAAATATGGAAGGAATTCCTCTATCTTTATGCTTCTCCTTCATTAATTCTTGCTCATTCCTCGGTTACAAAAAGAGCAAGGCTAAAGGAATGACTAATACAGTATACATTGCCTATTACATAATTTATTTTGACCATATTCTACAGTGAATTTTAAATTGAGCATGTGTTCTAAGTAAGGCATTTTTCACTTCTGTTTTCCTCAAACTGTAGATCATGGAATTCACCATGAGAATTACCAACATGTAAATTGCAGATGTCATTTTTATCAGTATCAAAGGAATGACTAGATTTGGGCTGCATCTATATAAAGTGTAGCATTTCATAGAATAAAACCACCACCGTCACGTGAGATACACGTGTGGAGAAGGACTTGTGCCTGCACCCTGCGGAGCTCATACTGAGGATGGCCATAAAGATCAGCATATAGGACATGAGGACTATCAGAAGTGATGACACCAGATTAAAAGCTGAAAAGGTCATTATTATCAATTTAATTTCATGTGTGTCCAAGCAAAGAAAAGATATCAAGGGAAGAGTATCACAGTATAAATGTTTGATGACATTATAGCCACAAAATGAAGAACTGAAAATTTTTATACTGGTCAGCCAACATAGACAAAAAGAAATTATAGTCATAAGGAACCCAGCAAGTGGCATGCTGCTTGTGACATGATGACTGTGTAGAGCAGAAGTTTACAGATGACCACATAGTAGTCATAGGCCAGAATGAAAAACAAATCACTTGTGGTAAACATATTGAAGAATGGGAGTTTGGTAACACACCAATTAAAGAAGATTTTATGTTGATTTGAAAGAAAATTGAATAGCATTTTGGGTCCCACATCTGTTGAATAACCATGATCACTGAAAGTCAGATGTCTGGGAAAAAAGTACACAGGTGTTTGTAGCTTAGAGAATATCATGGTGAGGATGATCAAGCCCAATGTAGTAGTCAGGGTTCTCCTGAGAAACAGAACCAGCAGGAGATATTTATATATAGATCTGTGAATAGTCCGAGGTTTTTATAAGAATTTTCTCACATTACCAGTGAGATGAGCAAGTTCAAATTCCATAAGGCAGGTTGCAATCTGGGAACTCCAATGAAGGTTTTAATGAAATCCCCAGGAGAAACAGCTGGCTGAAATAGAGATGGAAATTCTCTCTTATGACTGCTGACATTACCATTTCTCCTTTTAAGGCCTTCAATTGATTGGAGGAAACTTCTCTCATTGTCCACTGCCATCTCCTCAGGTGGTTTTAGACATAATCAGCTATAGATGCAATCAGCTTACTGATCATTTAAGCCATGAAATATCCACACAGCAACAATTAGGCCAGTCCATGCTTGCCCAGACAACTGGGAACCATAACCTGACCAAGCTGACACATGAACTTTACCATCACCTTCAGGGTACCCACCATGGAGACCATGCAAACAATGAGGAAGAACCCAAAACAGGGAGTCTGCAGTTCAGGGCAAACTTCAATTCTCACTGTAGGGAACTCATTGATATTGTTAAATTTGCTTGCCCATCTTGTCCACTATGAAATTATACTGAGAAAGGATATAAGAATGATCATTCACTCTCATTATATATGGAATATTTATTATAATATAATATAATATAATATAATATAATATAATATAATATATTTCCATAACATTTTTAATTTCAGAGGTTTGAAAAAACTCCCTCCTCTAATATTGAATGTAAGAAAAAATAGTATTTTTTGTGAATTGATAACATCATCAGAGTAAATTATATATCATATTTGTAATATTACATGAATAATATTAAGTAAACATTATATTTGAATTAATGGTATAGTTACTGTGAAGTACACTAATGTAAGTACGTCATAAATAAGATACAGGCTAAATCCAAATGTAATGGAAAAGACATCATGAATTTCACTCATTAATTTTACTATTTGTGAGAGAAATTTATTTGGAATAGGATAAACATAATGCATGAAAGAGTTATCTCAAATATCACCTGCCACAAAACAGAAATAATGCTTTTGAAGCTATATTACTATTAGAATTCTAACTAAAGGTTTCACTAAGCATCCATAATAATGAAGCAACTTGATATCCTGTGGCTTCTGGTGAAATAAAGTAGGGACAGTCCAGCATAATTATGAAATGTTATTGACAAAGATTTTTATCCTGAATATAATTAGCACTTTATAACTTACTTACAGTTTAAAGTCAATACAGTACATAGAGGAACAAGGTAAATATCACCAGAAATAATGCCAAAATACTTGAGAAGATAACAGGCCTAATCCACTCAAACATTTAATAGCATTTAAAAAGATACTAGAAGATGGTGGATTGGTGAGGTGTATGTTTCAGTTACTCCTCCAGGGAAGAAGGTAGAAAGCCAGGAACTGCAGGGACTGGACACGGCAGAGCAATCTGACTTTGGGCATACTTCATACAACACTCATGAAAATGTGGAACTGCTGAGACCAGCGAAATCTGTAAGTTTTTGCAGTCAGGGGACCCATGCCTCTCCCTGCCAGGCTCAGTCCCATGGGAGGAGGGGCTGTCAGTGCCAGGAAGGAGAAGGGAGAACTGCAATGGCAGCTCTTATCAGAAACTCATTCTACTGATCCAAACTCCAACCACAGATAGACTGAGACCAGACACCAGAGAATCTGAGAGCAGCCAACCCAGCAGAGAGGAGATAGGCATAGCAAAAAACAGCAAGACAAACTCAAAAATAAAAGCAGAGGCTTTTTGGAGTTCTGGTGAAAGGGGAAGGGCAGAGCTCAGGCTCTGAGGCTCATTTGCAAAACCTGAAGAAAAACTGATCTCTCTGCCCCCTGGGTCTTTCTTTAATAGCCCTAATTGCTTTGTCTCTTAGCATTTCAATAACTGTATTAGATCTGCTGGGAGGGCCTTTTTTTTTTCTTTTTTTTTTTTTTATCTTTTTTTCATTTTCTAAAACGATTACTCTAAGAAGCCCAATACAGATAGCCTCAAAGACTTGCAATTTGGGCAGGTCAAGACAAGAGCAGAACTGAGAGCTCTGAGACAAAAGGCAATAATCCAGTGGCGTTGAAAATTCACTAAACACCACAACTTCCCAAGAAAAGGGGGACGCTCTCTCACAGCCATCATCCTGGTGGACAGGAAACACTCCTGCCCGTCACGGGCCCCATAACCCAGAGCTGCCCCAGACAACCGAATGTGATGGAAGTGCTTACAATAACATGTATACACCACAAAATTGGGTGTGGCCATTAGCCTTCCCTGCACCCTCAGCTGGTTGTCCCAGAGTTTGGAAGGTGGAGCAGTGGGAATTAACAAGCCCCATTCAGACATCATTTCAGCAGACTGGGAGCCTCCCTACACAGACCAGCAACCCAGAACCACCCTGGGGGGACGGCCCTCACCTGTGACATAGCACAGTCATCCCTCAAAAGAGGAGCAGGGGGTGCAAGGCCTGGAAGAGGGACCCAATCACAAGTCTCAGGGGCCACATGCCAATACCAAGGACTTGTGGGTCAGTGGCAGAGACAAACTGTGGCAGGACTGAACTGAAGGATTAGACTATTGCAGCAGCTTTAAAATGCCAGGAACACCAGGGAGATTTGGTTGTTAGTACCGTCCCCCTCCCTGATGGCCCAGACACACGCCCCTTATACAGGGCAGGCAACACCAACTACACACGCAAGCTTGGTACACCAACTGGACCCCACAAGACTTACTCCCCCACTCACCACAGAGGCAAAGTGGGATAGAACCGGCTTGAGGGGAACAGGTGGCTCGTGGATGTCACCTTCTGGTTAGTCACAGAAAGTGTACTGCACGAAGCTGTAGATCTGACAAATTAGAGATAAGGATTTCAATTGGTCTACAAATTCTAAAAGAACCCTACCACGTTAAGCAAATGCCAAGAGGCCAAAAACAACAGAAAATTTTAAAGCATATGAAAAAACCAGATGATATGGATAACCCAAGCCCAAGGACCCATATCAAAAGTCAGAAGAAATACAGTACCTAGAGCAACTAATTAAAGAACTAAAGATGAATGATGAGACCATGGCATGGGATATAAAGGACATCAAGAAGAGCATGGAAGAGGATATAAAGGGCATCAAGGAGACCCTAGAAGAGCATAGAGAAGACATTGCAAGACTAAATAAAAAAATAGATGATCGTATGGAAATTAAAGAAACTGTTGACCAAATTAAAAAGATTTTGGATACTCATAGTACAAGACTAGAGGAAGTTGAACAATGAATCAGTGACCTGGAAGATGACAGAATGGAAAATGAAAGCACAAAAGAAAGAATGGGGAAAAAACCAAAAAAATCAAAATGGACCTCAGGGATGTGACAGATAATATAAAATGTCCAAATATAAGACTTATTGGTGTTCCAGAAGGAGAAGAAAAGGGTAAAGGTCTAGGAAGAGTATTCAAAGAAATTGCTGGGGAAAACTTCCAAAATCTTCTAAACAACATAAACACACAAATCATAAATGCCCAGCGAAATCCAAATAGAAAAATTCCAAATAAATCCACTCTGAGACATATTCTGATCACACTGCCAAATATGGAAGAGAAGGAGCAAGTTCTGAAAGCAGCAAGAGAAAAGCAATTCACCATATACAAAGGAAACAGCATAAGACTAAGTAGTGACTACTCAGCAGCAACCATGGAGGTGAGAAGGCAGGGGCATGACACATTTAAAACTGTGAGTGAGAAAAATTTCCAACCAAGAATACTTTATCCAGCAAAGCTCTCCTTCAAATTTGAGGGAGAGCTTAAATTTTTCAGAGACAAACAAATGCTGAGAGAATTTGTCCTGCCCTGCTGGAGATATTAAAGGGAGCCCTACAGACAGAGAAACAAAGAGAGGAAAGAGGTTCAGTACTAAAGAGATTTGGTATGGGTACATTAAAGGATATTAATAGAAAGAGGGAAAAATATATATGACAAACATAAACCAAAGGATAAGATGGCTGATTCAAGAAATGCCTTCATGGTTATAGCATTGAATGTAAACGGATTAAACTTAACAATTAAAAGATATAGACTTGCAGAATGGATCAAAAAAAAATGAACCATCAATATGCTGCATAGAAGAGACTCATCTTAGACACAGGGACACAAAGGAATTGCAAGTGAAAGGATGGAAAAAATATTTCACGCCAGCTACAGGCAAAAGAAAGCAGGTGTAGTAATATTAATCTCAGATAAAATAGACTTTAAATGCAGGGATGTTTTGATAGACAAAAAAAGGTTACTACATACTAATAAAAGGGACAATTCAACAAGAAGAAATAACAATCATAAATGTTTATACACCCAATCAAGGTGCCACAAAATACATGAGAGAAACACTGGCAAAATTAAAGGAAGCAATTGACGTTTCCACAATAATTGTGGGAGACTTCAACACATCACTCTCTCCTATAGATAGAGCAACCAGACAGAAGACCAATATGGAAATTTAAAACCTAAACAATCTGATAAATGAATTGGATTTAACAGACATATATAGAACATTACATCCCAAATCACCAGGATACACATACTTCTCTAGTGCTCACGGGACTTTCTCCAGAATAGATCATATGCTGGGACATAAAACAAGTCTCAATAAATTTAAAAAGATTGAAATCATTCAAAGCACATTCTCTGACCGCAATGGAATACAATTAGAAGTCAATAACCCTAAGAGACTTAGAAAATTCACAAATACCTGGAGGTTAAACAACACACTCCTAAACAATCAGTGGGTTAAAGAAGAAATACCAAGAGAAATTGCTAAATATATAGAGATGAATGAAAATGAGAACACAACTTGCCAAAACCTATGGGATGCAGCAAAAGCAGTACTAAGGGGGAAATTTATAGCACTAAACACATATATTAAAAAGGAAGAAAGAGCCAAAATCAAAGAACTAATGGATCAACTGAAGAAGCTAGAAAATGAACAGCAAACCAATCCTAAACCAAGTAGAAGGAAAGAAATAACAAGGATTAAAGCCAAAATAAATGACAAAGAGAACAAAAAAACAATAGAGAGGATAAATAACACCAAAAGTTGGTTCTTTGAGAAGATCAACAAGGTTGACAAGCCCCTAGCTAGACTGACAAAATCAAAAAGAGAGAAGACCCCTATAAACAAAATAATGAATGAGAAACATGACATTACGGAAGATCCCAAGGAAATTTAAAAAATTATGAGGGTACTATAAACAACTGTATGGCAACAAACTGGATAATGTAGAGGAAATGGACAATTTTCTGGAAACATATGAACAACCTAGACTGACCAGAGAAGAAACAGAAGACCTCAACAACCAATCACAATCAAAGAGATCCAATCAGTCATCAAAATCTTCCCACAAATAAATGCCCAGGCCAGATGGCTTCACAGGAGAATTCTACCAAACTTTCCAAAAAGAATTGACACCAATCTTACTTAAACTCTTTCAAAACAATGAAGAAAATGGAACACTACCTAAATCATTTTCTGAAGCTAACATCAATCTAATACCAAAACCTGGCAAAGATGCTACAAAAAAGGAAAACTACCGGCCAATCTCCCTAATGAATATAGATGCAAAAATCCTCAACAAAATACTTGCAAATCAAATCCAAAGACACATTAAAAAAATCATACACCATGACCAAGTGGGGTTCATTCCAGGCATGCAAGGATAGTTCAACATAAGAAAATCAATCAATGTATTACAACACATTAACAAATCAAAAAAAAAAATCAAATGATCATCTCAATAGATGCTGAAAAAGCAATCGACAAAATCCAACATCCGTTTTTGATAAAAACACTTCAAAAGGTAGCAGTGGAAGGAAACTTCATCAATATGATAAAGAGCATATATGAAAAACCCACAGCCAGCATAGTACTCAATGGTGAAAGACTGAAAGCCTTCCCCCTAAGATCAGGAACAAGACAAGGATGCCCGCTATCACCACTGTTTTTCAACGTTGTGCTAGAAGTGCTAGCCAGGGCAATCCAGCAAGACAAAGAAATAAAAGGCATCCAAATTGGAAAGGAAGAAGTAAAACTGTCATTGTTTGCAGATGATATGATCTTATATCTGGAAAACCCCAAGAAATCGATGATACAGCTACTAGAGCTAACAAACAAATTTAGCAAAATAGCAGGATACAAGATTAATGCACATAAGTCAGTAATGTTTCTATATGCTAGAAATGAACAAACTGAAGAGACACTCAAGAAAAAGCTACCATTTTCAATAGCAACTAAAAAAATCAAGTACCTAGGAATAAACTTAACCAAAGATGTAAAAGACCTATACAAAGAAAACTACATAATTCTATTAAAAGAAATAGAAGGGGACCTTAAAAGATGGAAAAATATTCCATGTTCATGGATACGAAGGCTAAATGTCATTAAGATGTCAATTCTACCCAAACTCATCTACAGATTCAATGCAATCCCAATCAAAATTCCAACAACCTACTTTGCAGACTTGGAAAAGCTAGTTATCAAATTTATTTGGAAAGGGAAGATGCCTCGAATTGCTAAAGACACTCTAAAAAAGAAAAACCAAGTGGGAGGACTTACAATCCCTGACTTTGAAAATTATTATAAAGCCACAGTTGTCAAAACAGCATGGTACTGGCACAAAGATAGACATATAGATCAATGGAATCAATTTGAGAATTCAGAGAGAGACCCCCCAGATCTATGGCCGACTGATCTTTGATAAGGCCCCCAAAGTCACTGAACTGGGTCATAATGGTCTTTTCAACAAATGGGGCTGGGAGAGTTGGATATCCATATCCAAAAGAATGAAAGAGGACCCTACCTCACACCCTACACAAAAATTAACTCAAAATGGACCAAAGATCTCAATATAAAAGAAAGCACCATAAAACTACTAGAAGATAATGTAGGAAAACATCTTCAAGACCTTGTATTAGGTGGCCACTTCATAGACTTTACACCCAAAGCACAAGCAACAAAAGAAAAAATAGATAAATGGGAACGCCTCAAGCTTAGAAGTTTCTGCACCTCAAAGGAATTTCTCAAAAAGGTAATGAGGCAGCCTACTCAATGGGAAAAAATATTTGGAAACCATGTATCTGACAAAAGACTGATATCTTGCATATGTAAAGAAATCCTACAACTCAATGATGATAGTACAGAGAGCCCAATTATAAAATGGGCAAAAGATATGAAAAGACAGTTCTCTGAAGAGGAAATACAAATGGCCAAGAAACACATGAAAAAATGTTCAGCTTCACTAGCTATTAGAGAGACGCAAATTAAGACCACAATGAGATACCATCCCACACCAATTATAATGGCTGCCATTAAACAAACAGGAAACTACAAATGCTGGAGGGGATGTGGAGAAATTGGAACTCTTATTCATTGTTGGTGGGACTGTATAATGGTTCAGCCACTCTGGAAGTCAGTCTGGCAGTTCCTGAGAAAACTAGATATAGAGATACCCTTCGATCCAGAGATAGCAGTTCTTGGTATATACCCGGAAGATCGGATAGCAATGACACGAACAGATATCTGCACACCAGTGTTCATAGCAGTATTAGTCACAATTGCCAAGAGATGGAAACAACCCAAATGTCCTTCAACAGATGAGTGGATAAATAAAATGTGGTATATACACACGATGGAATACTACACGGCAGTAAGAAGGAACGATCTCGTGAAACATATGACAACATGGATGAACATTGAAGACATAATGCTGAGAGAAATAAGCCAGGCACAAAAAGAGAAATATTATATGCTACCACTAATGTCAACTTTCAAAAATGTAAAACAACTGGTTTATAATGTAGAATGTAGGGGAACTTGCAATAGAGAGCAATTAAGGAAGGGGGAACAATAATCCAAGAAGAACAGATAAGCTATCATGGGTAAATTTAATCTTCTGGGAATGCCCAGGAATGACTATGATCTGTTTATTTCTGATGGGTATAGTAGGACCAAGTTCACAGAAATGTTGCTATATGAGGTTACTTTCTTGGGGTAGAGTAAGAACACATTGGAAGTAAAGTAGTTATCTTAAGTTAGTCTTTTTCTTACTCCCTTGTTATGGTCTCTTTGAAATGCTCTTTTATTGTATGTTTTTTTTTATTTTTTTTTAATTTTTTTATTTTTCATACAGTTGATTTAGGAAAAACAAAGTTAAAAAAAAATAAACAAGGAAAAAAAATATGCAGAGCCCCCTTGAGGAGCTGGTGGAGAATGCGTGGGTATCGGCCTGCCTTACCTCGATGGTTGCTAACATGCCCACAGACATAGAGGACTGGTGGTTTGATGGATTGAGCACTCTACCATGGGATTTGCCCTTGGGAAGACTGTTGCTGCAAAGGAGAGGCTAGGCCTCCCTATAATTGTGCCTAAGAGCCTCCTCCTGTATGCCTCTTTGTTGCTCAGATGTGGCCCTCTCTCTCTAGCTATGCCAACTTGAAAGGTGAAATCACTGCCCTCCCCCCTCCACGTGGGATCAGACACCCAGGGTAGTGAATCTCCCTGGCAACGTGGAATATGACTCAAGAGAGAACATCTTCTTGACCAAAAGGGGGATGTGAAAGGAAATGAAATAAGCTTCAGTGGTAGAGAGATTCCAAAAGGAGCCAAGAGGTCACTCTGGTGGGCACTCTTAGGCACCATATAGACAACCCTTTTTAGGTTCTAATGAATTGGGGTAACTGGTGGCGGATACCTGAAACCATCAAACTACAACCCAGAACCCATGAATCTTGAAGACAATTGTATAAAAATGTGGCTTATGAGGGGGGACAGGGGGATTGGTGGGACCATAGGGATCACACTCCCGTTTGTTTAGTCTGTGGATGGATGAGTGGAAAGGTGGGGGAAGGAAACAAACAAACAAACAAACAGACAAGGGTGCCCAGTGTTTTTACTTTAGTTGGTCTTTTTCACTTTAATTATTATTCTGGTTATTGTTGTATGTGTCGTAATGAGGGTGTCGGGGATTGATTTTGGTGATGAATGCACAACTGTGTAATGGTACTGTGAACAATCGAATGTACAATTTGTTTTGTATGACTGCGTGGTATGTGAATATATCTCAAAAAAATGAATATTAAAAAAAAATAGAAGTGAATGCCCATATTACATTTGGTTGTTTGCTCTTAAATTTAGTCTGTAGGTTCTTCTTCTCTCTTTTTACTTCCTTGCAATTTATTTGTTGAAAAAAACATCGTGTCCTTTGTCCTGCACAGTATTCCATGTTTCAGAATTTGCTGATTGTATCGTGACATGGTGTCGTTTAATATGTTCCTCAATTCCTTGTATTACCATAAGCTGGTAGTATGAGAAGCTTTTCAAACTGCAAATTTCCAGGCCCCACTTAAAAATGTATTCAGGAAGACCTGTGTGCGTGCTGGGGACCTCTGTTTTTCACAAGAGCCCCAGGTGAGTCAATTTACTTCATGTTTGGGAATTGCCCACCTGTCTGACTCCTCCAGTAACCACAAATCTGCCTCAGTCTTACCAAGTGTCAGAGACAGTCTTCTGTGGGTTAACTGAACCCCACAGTGGGAACTCTCTGGGAGCCCCTGGACCTGTGCCTCCTTCCTCTAACCCAAGTTAGAGAAACTTCTTAAGTTATCGGAAACTTTTCTGGCCTGGAGTGTGTGTGTGTGCTAGGAGGAGGGGCAACGGTCTGGCTCTGCGGCCCCTGAAGAGAAGTGTGTGCTGCCCGCAGAGTGGGCGGCTTCACCTGGGGCTGAGCACAGTGAGCTGCTGACAGGACCTGCTGGTCGCAGGCTGCTGAGGAGGTGGGCCCAGGACACAGGCCCCAACCCCCTGCTGTTTCTTCTCTGCTGGCTGCTCCCCCACCCCCACTCCCCAGGACCGGCTGTCCCCTTAACTGTTGAGACACTCCACCGGTACCAGCCAAGTACTTCACTGCCTTGGGAGACAGCAGTTAGAGTGGTCTGCATCAGATCACTTCACCACCCTCTTCAAATCCCTCCCCCGGTTCCCATCATGCTTAATATAAGATCCATACTTCTGGCCATGGCTGACAAGGCCCACTATGGTCTGGCCTGTGCCTACTTTTTCCTAGGCATCTTTCGTGCTTCTCTCTCAGTCAGTTCCCCAGCCATACTGGCTCTTTAGCTGGTCCTAGAACAAGCCAGGTTCATTCTTATCTCAGGGTCTTTGTTTGTCATTTCCTCTGCCAGGAATGTTCCCTCCCACCCCTCACAAGCTCCTTAATTCACATCGCTGCTGAAATATCACCTCCTCAAAGAAGCCTTCCCTGACTACCTAGGGTAACATAGCACCCCCTCATCACTCTACCCTCTTTTCCTGCCTTATTTTTCTTCATAGCAATTATAACTACCTGAAATTATGTTATTTACTTGTTTGTCTCTTCCCTTAGTTGTGGGTGTTGAGGAGAGTGGCTTTGATCATCTCATCTATCCCAAGCAACTAGCACAGTGGCTGGTATGTAACAAGTGCACAATAAATATTTGTGGAATAAATGGATAGATGAATGGATTGATAAGACAGAAGAGCATCTTCTCAACCCTGCATCTCTTCTATATCTCTTCTATACATGCACACACATGCACACACACACAGAAGCACTCACCAGTCTTTCCATTTCTTAAGAACCTACTTGTGTCCTGCCCCAGTTCACACAGGTATCAGTGAGGGCTCCTTGTAGTCAGAAGCTGAACCCAAGAGTCCCTCTTGGAGAGAGAACAACCAAGTCCCACAAATGGGAAGGTATTCAAGGGAACAGGGACAGGCTTGGACAGGCTGGATTTCAAGTCAAACACTGTTAGAGAAAAACCATTTTATTGAGCAGTAGGGACCCCACTAGGGCCAGAAAGGGCTGGGAGTAAAGGAGTGTGCTAGCCCCAGGGGCTCCAGAGAGCAGGTCTCCCTGGGTCTCCCTCTTCTGCCTCCTGGGAACTCAGACAGGAGGCTCCCTGGGTGGCCACAGATTGCTTCCTCTTGGTCTCTTCCAGTTTCAGGAAGCCCAGTCCCTCCTGGGTTCTGCTGGTGGCCACTGGCAATGACGCAGAGCAGGAGCCCATCTAGGCCCTCTCTATGTACCTGGTTCTTCCTCGGCTAGCAGAATACAGCCTTCTCTTTATGCTGCCCAATAAAGAACACTAGGGGATTGAGCAGAGGAACACAGGGTTTTCTTCCAGGTCAGCTTCAGCCTCTGGGATGTTCAAAGCAGTCTCTCAACCCTGTCTCAGGTTCTGCAGTTCCTTGCCAATGGCCAGTTGGTATGGAAGGGGCTTGGGCAGGCTCAGGCAGGAAGGCTCAGGTTCTATCTCCAGTGATGGGCAACGGAGGTCACTGCAAAAAGAGGCACTAGAGGTCTTAGACAGTTAAATGTTTGTCCTCTGCATAGAGTGGCTCAGCCAGCAAGCTTCTGGTGGGTCAGCCTCCTGCCACTATGCTGTAAACGCCGAATTTTGGGGCGAGAGCAGCCTGGGTCTTCGTCTGACTCTGCCAGAGCTCGGCGTCTCTTGAGACCCCGCCTGGGGCCTGGCTTCTCTGCTTCCGCCTTTGCTGGGGTGGCCACAGGAGCATCCCCATAGACCCGGTAGCCCCCAACCAGGCAGTACGTCTCCCCATGCCAGCACACCCGGGTTTCTCCACACCCTCGGTAGAGGAGATGGTAGTAGCCAGGTGTGGGAGGAGAAACAGGAGCCACAGCTGCAGGGAAGAAGACCAGAACTGATCAGTCACTTTTGCTTTCCAGGACCTCCCCTCTCTCACTGTTGCTGCCTGATGCCCTCCTATCTGTTTTGGCCATCACGCCCAAGAGACCCCTTGAGAAGGTGTATTGACTGAAAAGCAATTCTGTGGAGACTCCGGCAGCAGTAGGAGATGAGGAAATCTATTTCCCATTCCCAAAGACAACGGTTTAACCCCAAAATGATTCTGATTCTCTCCCTTCCACAACCCAGGAAACATTTCTTAAGGCCTGTTACTTCTGAGGCTTTACTAGAAATGGTTTCCAAGTTTTGAAAAAAAATAATCTCAGATAAATCAGTTAAGAACCCCTCTCTCCTGGCAGCTTATCATGGGCCCCAGTCATGCTGCCTGTTTCAACCACACTCAACCCTAGCCCTCTGATACTTTTATCTAGATTAGGAAGTGGCAAAAGTACTGAGGCAGAGCTACCAGGAGGTTCAGATTCAAATTCTGCATACCAAGCTTGGGTTCAAGGAGCTTCTCACATTAACCCAACCTCCTGAGACAGTTTCCCAGACCTCCAGTCTCAGTAGCACTTCATCTCTCCCTCAGTTCTGCTGCTCCTCCCAGCTCTATCACACCACCCTTTGCCCCAGGACCAGCAGCTCAGTCAGGCACGTGTCTGAGGGCACCCGTGTGTGTGTTGACATGACAGCATCGTAAACTCCCTGGGTCTGACTTGAGTGGTCCTCAATAGCTCTTCCTCAAACTGCTCTATGTATCACTTGCCAACAAAAACAACATTCAAGAAAGCATGTGAATGGCAGCACCTTGCAACCTAAGGCTAGATTTATACACATTAGGACCTTTCTGAACCGTTGTCTGGGGATGACACTTCACTTGCCCTCAGCAGGAAGCAGGAACCTCATGGGGCCCTGAAGGGGTCCTTGACTCCAAGCCATTGGTACTACTTATGGCTGGGCAAGTTCTGAGGTGTGGTGGGCAAGCCCAGAAGGACATGTGGCAGCCAGATGAGGACGTGTGTACACAAATACCTCTTGGACTGATGCCCAGTCCAGGCCTACCTGCTGTGCTGCCCTCCCAGGGGACAGAAGACAAGTTAGAATTAATGTAGAAGATCCGGTCAGACATTCTCCCTCAAGCAACCAAATGGTTTGGTGTCTCTCAGAGAACTGGTAGGGAAGGTTCCCTGAGGGCACTAGTTTGCATAGTTACCCTCCCCTGGAAACCCTGAGACTGCCTGTGAGGTCGTCATTACCTGGTGAGGTCACAGAAGGAATCTGCGACTGGAGGGGCAGGCTGCAGGCCCTCGGGTTTTATGGAGGGGAGCGGGGTAGAGGTAGAGAGACACCCTGCCTGGACCCTCACCCCTGGCCCTCTCCACCCATGCCCTAGTCAAGTAGCCGCTCCCTGTGGGGCATGCTTATGGGGCTGGCACAGACCCAGCAACCCAAACGAGAGAAACCCAAACTCTAAGACTAGTTTCAGGGGCTCCCATAACTTGGCATAACTGCTCCTTCAAAGCACTTTGCCCATTTGTAATTTCACACATATCTGTAAGTTCCTTTTCATTGTCCCTCTCTTCCACTGTCCCTTTTTTTTCCCTCACCTTTTTTTACATTTTTGTGAAATATAACATATATATAGAAAAGTGATAACATTCAAAGTACAATTTAACAAGTAGTCAGAGAGCAAATTTCAAAGGATGTTGTGGGTTATAGTTCCACGATTTCAGTTATTTCCTTACTGTGAAGTAGAACATATGTACTAAAGGTCCCTCATTATTTTATCTTGTGTGCCAACCGCAGTACCTGGCATATTGTAGGGCTAAGTAAATATTTGTTGAATGAATAATTGAAAAAGAGAGAAGGAGACTTGGGATGGAAGATGAAGATTTCTTTTGTACATATTTAGTATGAGATGCCCATGAGACATCCAAGTGGGGGTGTGTACTGGGTAGCTAGTAGGAGATAGAGATACTTTTGGGGACCATCAGCATTCAGCCGATATTTTAAGTCATGGGATTAAATGAATTTGCAAGGGAGAGTTTTTGAAATTAGAAGGGAAGAGTACCTAAGACTAAGAAGGAACCAGCAAAGGAGACCGAAAAGGACAGACCGGAGAGATGGGAGGAAAACCAGGAGAGTGTGGGGTCAGGGAAGCCCAGGGAAGAGAGAGATCCAAGGAAGAGGGAAGGGTCAACCATGTCACATGCTGTTAGGGAAATAAGTGAGGAGAGGTAATATTTAGTAGATTGAGCAACTTTGAGGAAACTGGTGATGTTAATCAGAGCAGTTTTGGTATAGTGGCAGAGGTGGAAGCCAGGCTGGAGCGGGCTGAGGAGTGAAAAGAAAGTGGAGAGAGTATCCATAACTGAGCAGAGCACACTGTGCCAGCTTCGTGGCTTTTCAGGGAGACTATCTTTTGTTAGAATAAATAAAGTAATATTAACAGTAGTTATCTCTGAGACCTGGGATTTTGCTGTTCTTCCTTTTACTCCTTTTGCCTCTACCTTCAAAGTATTTCTAGAATGGGCCATTTCTCACCTCCTCCACTACTGGCTTCCTGGTCTGTGCCACCAGTACCTCTCACATTGATTACCGAGTCACCTTCTAACTAGTCTTGCTGCATCTACCCTTGCCCCTTAACAGTCTGCTCTTAATATAACAAAGTTATCAGTAGATCATGCCTCTCCTCTACTTAAAACCCTTTACTGGCTCCTACTTTATGGGCATAAAAAAAAAAATGATGCAAGCTGGAACATAAAGGAGATATGTGTTTAAATTATTGAAAGATAACTGTCATTGCAGAATCCAATAATCCTTAAATATTCAAATATAAAAACAAACTAAGATTTTTTTCAGGAAAATTAACATGCACATACACAAACCCACACAAAGAAATAATTTATAGCCCACAGATTTGTGCTTCAAAAATTTTCCAGACAGAAGGATTAAAACCTCAGATGGAACCTTGTATTGCCTCAAAGAAATAATACTAAACATGTAAAATTGAAAGAAAATATATCAGGCATTGGAATTTTAAGCATTTTGTTGTTCTAAAACTAGTTGACTGAAGGAAAACTAGGTTTAGGCACTGTGTGGCTTGAGCTATAAATAAAAGTAAAGATTATGACAAAAATAGCTAAAAGAAAGCATAGTTAATAAAAAAGTTCAGAAGGATGGAAAAAGCCTGTAAATATAAGAAAAGAGAAATGCATTTACAAGATGAGAAGTTACTGAAAAAGGCATACAGTGAAAACATAAATGCTTATTAAGGACTTACCTCTAATTGTAAATAAAAGTAAAAAAAAAGAGGAGGAGAAAGAAATAAAAATTATATATACACATATTTCAAAGCAAAAAAATTCATGGTAAATTAATTTTATTTGTTATTGATGTATTATAAGACCCAATATAAAAATAAATTCAGAAAGTATAAGTATAATGCAGATTTTACAGATTTTAATTGTATGTTTTCTTTTATTAGCAGACTGTTGTTAAATATTTTATTCCCGAAATAGAGGTTGAACTTTAAACATTCAAAAAATTTTTAAGTATATAAGCAGATTTAATTTTACAAAGAAAATCTTAATATAAATTGAAAAGAAAATCAAATGTTATAATTCTAGTGCTTGAAGACAATGTATCTAATTACAATTACAAAAGTTTAAATAAACAAAAAATCAAGTACTTGGGAAATGAAAACATACTTCCTTAAAAACCTTCAAACTGCAAAGGCAAATAAAATTGGATTTTCAGATTATGTAGAGTATATTTTCTATAAAAATGAAACAAATACTCTACCTTACAAAAATTTGAGGTACAAGAAAATAATCATTCCTCAAAAATTCTTAGCTTTACACCATTTCTCTATTAAAGATTTCAAAATAAATGAGTGAAGCATTAACTGAAGAATTTATTTATTTTTAAGGAACTTTAAGAAAAATTTGAAATCAGGATAAAGGGAATTATTTTATGAAGTACACAGAATGTCAGCAAAGTAATTTATAGGCACATTACAGAAAGGTAGGTTTTCAAATATTTAGCAATTAGACACCAAACATATTACTGCATGCAGAAACTTAACATGGAAAATTTACAAAATTTCAGATCCTAAAGCTTTGCAAGAGTCTTTATTTTGCCAAGTTACCAAGAACACAGTCATCTCACAGGTTTAAATGACAAAGTAAATACCAAAAGCTTTACTTATAAGCAGTAACTGAAAACTGCAAAAGATTATGTAAAAAATAACAATACTTATGTAATATATACATACATATGCATAATTGTTACTTTAGAAGAATAAAATTAATCTCTTACTGATTATTCAGTCCTCTTTAGGGCATTTCCATTTTATTTAATATTTTTCACTATGTCCAAGTTTTCTTCACTGTTAATATATAACATGTTCTATAGTTTAATTATTTCACAATATTATGCTTAGCTCTAGGTCTGGATGAGTGAATATTCCTCAAAAGAAGAGCCATTGTGTATTCAAAATATTGCAAAATATAGGTTTTCTGATAACAATGGCCACAATTTATTTGTACTGCATCAAGTGCTTTACATTCTTCATCTCATTCAATCTTCACAATAACTCACAGACCTGGAATTTTTATTTATCTTGTACAATTGAGGACACTGAGTCTTGAATTATCAGTGAGTTATTAAAGATTATATAGCAAAAATGATTGCAGATCTAGAATCAAAACCTTGGAATGTCTGATTTCAAAGTAAGTGCTTTCAAACTCTATACTTGTTTCTTCCCTATATATTAAATGGATTGAGTTTGGGAACTATCAATGTGTCAAAAAAATAGCTGTTTTCTATAATAAACGTATCTGAAATTGGAACATCCATGGGGATTTATGTAATATTATTTAAAAGGTGATATGACATTTTCTTATTTTGCATATTAGTTGCTCTTTATAAAACACTTGTATTTAAACACTGAGTTTAAAACATAAAGCATGATTTCCAATTTCAAAATGGATTTCCAAAACCATTTTCCTGAAAATATTCAAGATCATGTTTGGCCAAGTAAAAGATGGCTCAACAGAAATATAAACTAAAAGATTAATTTATCTTAGATAGAATCCAAGCAAATATGCAAATGTGACAGAAAGAAAAGATAAGATTAAATGAACAGCATCACTGTCCTTTGAATTGCCTGGAGCCTTCTCTCTTCTGCATGATTCTAATGAGAGCATTTTTCACCTCTTTGTTCCTAAGACTGTAAATGAGTGGATTCAGCATGGGGCTCACTATTGTATAAAACACAGAGGCCACTTGATCCCTTCCCAAGGAGTAGGACTGCTTTGGTTTTAAATAAGTAAAAATCGTAGTGCTGTAAAAGATGGTGACTCCCAGGAAGTGGCAGGCACAAGTAGAAAAGGCTTTGCGTTTTCCTGAAGTGGAATTAATTTTCATGATAGTAGACAGAATGGACCCATAGGACACAGAGATTGTGATAAGAGACACCATTACATTGAAACAACTAAAAATGAGTATCATAATTTCAGTGTCCTGAGTGTCAGTGCAGGACAGGGCTAAAATTGGGATTGTGTCACAGAAAAAGTGGTGGATTACAATGGATTTACAGAAATGCAAACTGTTCATGTAAACAACATTGACTAATGATTCAGTAAAGCCAATCACATAGGACCCAGTGATAAGGGCTTGGCAGAATCTCCTGGACATAACAACTGGGTAAGTCAGAGGATTGCAGATAGCTACATAGCGGTCATAGGCCATTGAAGAGAGAAGGAAAAATTCAGTGACACCCAGGAAGAAAAAAAAAGACATCTGGGTGAAGCAGCCCATGAATGAAATATACGTGGTAGAATTCAATAAATTCTCTAGGGTTTTAGGTGCGATGGCCGTAGAGTAACAGAGGTCAAGGAATGACAGGTGACTGAGGAAAAAATACATGGGGGTGTGAAGCTGGAGATCCAGGCAAATTATCAGTATCATCCCTGCATTTCCCAACATGGTAATCAAGTAAGTATATCATGAGAAATAACATAAAGAGGACCCTCTGGATCACCTCAGAGTCTGTCAATCCCACAAGAATGAAATCAAGCACATTTGTGTTATTCCTACTCCACATAGTGTTCAACTGTTGTAAACTGTTTGGAAATCAAAGCTGATTTAGCGTGAATGGCTTGAAAAAGTTTTTTGTTTATGTGAATGACCTGGCATTTAAAAAAAAAAATTGTTTAGTTCTTCTAGAAATATAAATAGCTATAAGTCATCATTTGAATATTCTGTAATACAAGTCCATGTATATTACATAATTGGACTGAATGGTCAGGGTTATAAATGCTTGCCTTCATTAACACATTTAATCCACCTGAAAATATTATACCATAGGTGTTACTATTATCCTCATTTTTAGATGAGAAAAAGGGCAGAAAATGTTTAAGTAACTTATCCAGAGTCAAAGCCATTAAATGTTGATTCTGTCATTCTACAGAGATATGTGGAGTCCACAGAACATGTTCATAACATTATCTAACTGTGTACAGTTAATTTCAACAAAACTGAGAAAATATTTTTTTTGTAATAACCAATGACAGAAAAAGTTTTAATGAGTCATTTACTTTTATTTTGTATCCAATTTTATTTAACACAATGTCTAATCATAAATATCAACCTTATAGGGCTTTATTTGATTGTGTTAAAATTAAGATCACACATTTTAATTTCTGAAAGATAAGTTGTTTTCCAAAATTGACCATTCAAAATAAAAACTCTTCCAAAATTATACTTCCAATTTATGTACATTGCTTGTGGACCCAGATTCCATCAACTCTGTATTTCCATTTCTACAAGTCCTGGCTTTCCTTAGGCCTAAATGTTACGTATATGCATAGGTATGTTCTTTTAATAACACACCCATTTTATTTGATTTGAAATAAAACCCTTTAATTTTGACAATAATACTAACCATGAGCAAAAGGTGGTGGAAAAGTTTCTTCCGAAATCATCTATCTAGATATTTGTCAACCTCAAATTTTTCACACAAATAAAATATATAATTTATATACAGAGATCCAAATTCCTAGGTCAAAATGTTTCCTCCCTTTAAAATAAATGAATTTTATTTTTTCTTGCATGCATTTTTGTTTTAACCTGAGGTAAAATAAATCAACCTAAAAATTTTGTTCAGGTTCTCATCAAATGGAAATCTTACCTGGAAATTATGTCTCAGCAGTATACCACGGAGCTACTGTGTATAAAAGTAGGGCAAAGTAACCCTTGCCTTTCATCCTGACAAAGCCATGGCACCTTTTATATTGCGGACTGCTGATGAAACCTTTGGTCATCCCTGGGAACCAATTTCCAAGAATTATTGCTAGGCATGTTTCCAAGGATAAAAGCTCAAGGACTAATGTATCCATGTTAGGTTTGTACCAGAGTTCCTTATTCCTTAGACACCTCATAATTTTGAGCATGATTGTTTGCTATTCCTTAGTGATGCTCTAATTTGTTGTCTGGGTAACAAGGAAGGTATTTCTAGAGAAATACTTGATTACTCTATGACTGAAAGGCCAGATTGTTAGCCACAAGGTGGGACTAGCACATTTTTCACAATGAAACATTTTTTTTAAAGGTGTAGCACTATCATGGGAGCAAAACTAGTTTATTACACAAAAATTAGAGTACAGCAAAATTCACGGAAGAAAATGAAAATAATTCATAACTGTTAATCTTTACATGTATTTTCCTCCAATTATTTTCCTTTATGTATATGATGCTGTGCTAGTTTGGATGTATCATGTCCTGCCAAAAGACATATTCGTGTTGATTAGGTCAGAACCTTGTTTCCATGGAATGTGACCCACCCAACTGTAGGTGATAACACTGATTAGATAATTTTCATAGAGGTGTGGCCCCACCCATTCAGTGGGTACCTTGATTAATTTACTAGAGCTCAGACAGAAGGAGCACATTGCCAAAGCTGAGAGAAGAAAGCCATTTTGAAACCAGACCCCAGAGCAGATGCCAGCCACATGCCTTTCCAGGTAACAGAGGTTTTCCAGATGCCAAACCTTTTCTCTAGTGAAGGTATACTCATGTTTATCCCTTAGCTTGGACAATTTATGGCCTTAAGACTGTAACTTTGTAACCAAATAAACCCCCTTTATAAAAGCTAATCCATTTCTTGTATTTTGCATTCTGGCAGCATTAGCAAACTGCAACAGATGCTTATTTATATATCTATTTACATATATGAATAATTTTATCATACAGTATTTTCAGTAACTTTATCCTGACATTATCATTAAGTAATTATAATACTACTTGATCTAAATTAAATTAGCCTTTTGTAAAACCTCACAGTTTCATGTATTAAGCATTAGATGTTGCCCCATCACAAACTTTCCTCTAGGAGTGTGCACCAGGTGATGAATGGATATTTAGTTCTTCCAGATAACTTTTCATTTCAGATATTTTACCTTTCCATTCTTGATCATCTTAAAATACATTATAAACATCTTTATTCAAATGTTTTACATTTCTTTTTTTTCTTTGTTTTGTGTTTAGTGATTTTTTTTTATTATATACTGTATTTCGGGAGTGATATCTTATAAACTGTTTTGACTATGTTGTCTTCCTTTAAAGTTTCTTCAGTTTTGTTCGGTCAGGCCATAAACTACAAACAGTGTATTTTTTAACATCTCAGATTTATTTTATTTTTTGATAAGGAAGATATGTTTGGTTTTCTCCTTATACTTAGTCTATGACCCTCACTCCAGGGCATGGTCCTTCTAATTTATGGCTTTTTTTTTTTCTCAGTTTCATGCCTGAGTCAATTATGTAGAGATATTCTTCATAACAGCTGGTTGTAACTCTAACTTCTCCAAGTGCTTAGTGAGCTCTGTAGTTGTATTCTGCTCTTAGCCCGGTGGCAGTGTCTCTTGGCTAAGCCTCTCCAGTCCCACCTGCACACATGCAGCCCATTCTTCAGCCTAGGACCTACAGGGAACCCCCATACCAACATTTGGGGCACCTTCTTCTGGTTCCCTGTCTTGAATGTTCTACTTCTTCAGGTGCTGGGAACTCCAATTTCTGTCTGCTTAGTTTTTTTTTTTTTTTTTTTTTTTTGAGCTTGACAAATTTATTGGTATTTTAGTAAAGACATTCATCTCAGTCATTTCTCTCTCCCATCTTGACCTTAGGTAAATATTTCATTTGGGTCAAGAAAAGAATATATAGGAGAGGGATAGTTGTTATTTTAACAAACAATAAAATGGATGAAAATGTAAAGTCTGTCTATATTTAAGTAAGTTAACTCCACATTATCTTGATAAAATTAAATCATGTAAGAACTAATAGTTCCATCTATATTTCCATTGTTTTACTTGGGGCCTATTCTGAACTTAAATGCAAGTGAACAAAGTGTTAGAAATATACAAGTCAGGCTGCGTCTCTGGAGTTATTAATTACCTATTAGAAGAGATCAGTGAGCAGTCACCACCAATAAAATAGTCTGAAGCTGCCTCCAAATTTAACATTGTAGGAATTTTTAAGGAAACCATTATACTTAAATGTTTCTTTTATTTGTGACTATGCTTTTAAAGATGCATTTTACTGTCACATTAAAAAAAGTTCATACACAATACAAAAATACCAAAAATAAAACCAAACCCTACAACACAGAGAACAAAGTATATGTGATCAGATTCCATGAACTACATTTGAAGATGCATTTTCCTTCCATTTCCCTAAAATGTGCTTTTGAGAGGCAATTCTTCAATACATAGACACTTAAAATAAGCCATATTATTCTATTAATAAGAAAGTTAAATTCAAATTGGATTTCACAAGTTAGTAACTTAAATGCTTTGACAAAGTACAGAAAGTGCATCTTCTCATTTTCCATCTTCACACAATGTTAATTTTTTTGGTGTTCATATCTTTTAAAAAATAAAAATAGCCAAATATTTAAGCAATATGTACATTTATATATTTTTTTTGGTGGTGGTTTGTATTTTAAAAGAAACAGCTTCCTTATGATTTACCTCAAGTTCTGGTGGAAATGCTGACAAGAACTAGCTAAAAACAAAAACCAACAGAAGCACATTCAAAATACTGATTTACTTTGGTAGCAAATGGTCATTCTTTGAAGACTAATGAAGGTAGACAAGACCCATTAAGTAAGTGAGCTATTTCAAATACTCAACAGTTTACACAGAATTTCAAAAAGTGTTTATTTTAAAGAGCTAAGCCTGTAATCCACTGCTAGCGATGCAATAACTAGTTTATGATGACTTGAAACGAAACAAATGCCCATAGGAAAAAAAGCTGTGTTTTAAATTGATTTAAGTTTACTTTCAGTCAATAGTCCAGTAACATTCTCCTCCCAATACAATACTCCCCCCTTCTATAAGGCTGTTCCTGGGAGCCAGACAGTTCAGGTAATGAGGGAGTTAAGAGAGCAACTGCTTGCATTTTGAAGAACCAGGTTAAATAGGCAATTACTTTTGTTTCCCTCTTAATGTGCTAATAATTGTGTCTAAAAAAATATGCAATTCTAAAAAGGTACCATTTCTGATTTCTTTATTATCTGTAACCTTTGGAAACTAATCACATGAAACTACAAAATTAGCAAATGTCTTGAAATCTGTATATAAAACATAAATTACCTCTAATTTCAAACTCTCATTTATTAGTGTACCACTCAATCTTAAAAAAAAAAAAAGAAAGAAAAAAAGGCGGCTCCAAAGATAGTCTTATACCATTCTTTAAAAAAGGAAACTGTTCCTTTAACTTTACAACCCACCCCCACACCCAATCCCAAAACACATCATTTAATTGTCTTGGTCATGGACATTTCCAAGGTGAGATTTTATATTTCGCTCCATAGCTTCTGGTTATCAGAAAACCCATGCTTTCCTTTGTTGAAGGAATTTGGTCCTGCTGATGTTGGTGTATCCCTTCCAATATTCTTCATCCTCATCTTTGCTTCTGGAGGCATTTCCTCTGGCTCACTCTCATTTTATGAAGCTATCATCATTCCAAGGATGCCCGTTATCACTGCTGTTATTCAACATTGTGCTAGAAGTTATCTTCATCTTCATTAAAAGCTGCTGCTACTGAAAGGGTTTTGGAGCAAGAGTTGCAACAGTTTCTTAGGCTTACTTGATCCAAGTTTGATGGATATGGCTGATGCTTTCTTTGTCATCTGACTACCTATGGCAAATCCAAACTTGGAGATCTTTGTAGGCTTTGTTGGGAGGTCGCCAGCTTCTTCTTCAGTTGATCGTTTCTCAGCGCTGCGACTGGCACTTTCCCCTCCATTACTCCGACGGTTCCAGCTCCCTGCGGCTTCTCAGGCCTCTCCTCTCCCGCCTTCCCGTCCGCCATTTTCCCGCGCCGGCGGCCTCCCCTCCTGTCTGCTTAGTTTTACAAGACTAGACCTTTATACTCTGCTTGTACTCTTCACTTCCTTGCTCAGCTATCTAGAAAGACAAGTTAAACATAAGTCTCTTCTCATGTAATTCCAGAATCTGATGAATAACTGAACTTTCTGGCTTGTTGTCCAATGCCTGGAAGCAAAATTTATATGCATTTTGTCGAGGTTTAGAATTAGTTATGATATCATGGAAATTCTTGTGCCACTTACTCTGTCAGGGCAGAAGCAAAAGTCTGTCCTACGTCTTTTTCTGAAGTTTCTCCCTCCTCTCATAGAATACTTCCTGTTTTTTTTTTTTTTTCCTTATTTTTCCCCCCCTTGAGGTTTGGGGGTGGTTATTAAAGAATGGTTCTATGGTTCTGTTTAATTTGTTTCTTTGTTTGATAAGTATAATCAATTTTTGGCTTTCTAATTCATTAATGCTATTTTAGTTTCATCACTGTTATTCTCCCTACTTTTTAAGATTTAACTCCTTTTTCTTTCTCTAGCATCATCATATAATTAATTATGTGATTTATTTATGTTTCCTGTTTAAGAATACGGGCATTTAATGTTTCCATTATTCATCTAAGCACCACTTTATTTTTATTGTATGTTCAGTGTTATGCATTACTTTTATTGTTATCCATTATATAATAGTCTAGAATCAAATTTTTATTTTACATTTGATCAAGTATAACTTAGGATTGTGTTTTTAGCTTTAAGTGTTTTAATTTTCAAGTTGAACAGAATTTCAGTTTTTATATTTTGAAAATTAATTGAAAATTAAAATACATTGTTAGAAAATGTGATTCCTTTATATTAAACTTTGGAAATTTATTGAAATACATGAATTATTTGAAATAAATTTGTATAAGGAACTCATAGATGCTGAGAAGTAAGGTTTAAAATGTTAATATGCAATTTCAGCCTTCTCACATATATTATTCAGATATTATAATCCCAAAATGTGTTTTATTTGTTGGATTATTACACACTAGAAGAATTATGTACAAAACATGCCATTGCATGTTATTCAATTTATTCAGAAAACATTTTACTGAATGCCTGCAATGTACAGGGCATTGTCCACAGGGCTATATTCTATCTGAGAGAAACAGAAAAATACACGGAAATAAGTGGCATGCCATGTTTGAGTGTGAAAAGTACTGTTTAGAAAGAGAAAGAAATTTTAAGATCAGAGAGTGGATAAGAAGTTCTAGCACAAGGGCATGAGGAAGGAAATGGAAATAGAGTGTCCAGGGCATGCCTCAATAAAATAGATAGCATTTGATCAAAGACATGAAAGGGGAAGAGTTTGTCCCCTAACTCTTGTACACGGTAGGAAAGTTTTCCAGACAAGGGGGACACCAGTGCAAATGCCCTGGGCAAGGTGTGTGCTGTGCAGGTGAGTAACAGTGAGGTCTAACAAGAGTGATGTTATATTAGGTGTCAGGGGAAGGGGGTGGTGGTAAGTGACGAAGAACATGTATGTTGAGAATAAGTGCTAAGGAGAAAATCTAAGGGGAGGGTGTACCTGCAGACATTTGGGGCTTGTTCTCTTAAAAATAATTTTCAGAGACTTTCAGTGATAGGTCACATTTCAGCAACCTGGAAGAAGTGAAGTAGAGATCCATAAAATTACCCAAAGGAAATGAGGCTCAGGTAAATGGAACAGTTAAAACAACATTCTGTACAATTAGTTACTTCATGCCATTTGACCCTATGATTTGCATCACTATATCTTAGTAAAAATTGTGTAAGAATTATTTTATATTGGATCTTGGGTTTTGATTTACTCTGATAATACTTAACTTTTTAGAGGAATTTGTTCCACTCAAAAAAGTTAGATTTTCTATAATTTATTTATATTTCATTGAATAAATATTTCTACTTTCTTTATTAAAATATATTTTCCTTCTTGTGGCCTCCTTCTTATATGGCATCTTTAGCTATTTTTAGATAGCTCTCTATCCACCCTCCACAACTTTTCCATATCTTGCAAGGCAAATATCCAATGCAAAATCCTCATTTTTCTGTACTACTTTTTCTTATTATCAGCTAATATTCTGGAGTTCATTTTTTCTCTGAAACAGCTTTTTATTAAACAACAAAGCAGAATCACAACATAATTTTCAAATGTTTGTAAATTAGGTCACAAAAGGGATGCAAAATGTTTCTAGTATGATTATTAAATATTCATACAGCTAAAGTCATTTATTGAACTTTACTTGCACCAATACAAACATAAGATTATTATCCCATGATTAAAAGTGACCCAAATCTAAAACCACAAGCTATATTAGAATCTGTCTTCCTATTATAACTAACATTTTAACATTACTTCTGCAAAATTCTCTTAACAAAAAAAAGTGCTAATAAAAGGATGCCCAAAATTCTAAAAATCAAGTAGTTGGATTTAATAGAAAATTCAAGAACTAATGAGATTAAATACTGAGAAAAATTATCAACCAGTACATATATAAAATCCTCCCATTTCATTCATTATTCTGATACTAACATACTCTTAAGGATTTTTGCAAACTTGATCTTCTGGCACCATAAATAAACCTTAGGAGACCAAACACTTTGTAACTGTTCTCTTCCAAATTTGTCTTACATAAAGTTAGTCAGACTTAATCCACTTTCATATATATTCCCCAAAAGTCCTAATCTATGTCAGGTATTACACAAATCTGGAGTGAAAACATTTGGAGTTGGTTACTGTTTATCGAGTACTTTTTCATTTTATTTCTATGTTTCCTGAGATTTTCTATTTTAAAAACACACACACACACACACACACACACACACAACCAGAGCTCATCTTTGTAGATATCAGTGGTGCATTTTGTGCAGAAGGAAGTTTTGAACAACAAATATCCCAATTTGAAACTTCACAGTTTCAAAGAACAATCATATTTATAGCCTCTGTTCTCAATTTATCAAAGAGGAACTAACAGTCCTATCCTGTTACTAAATATAACAAATGCCAGGTCTTAGTTGAGAAAACTTATTTGGTTAAGTTCAACAATGATATTCAGGGTTCAATTCATAAATGATTAATTACTCAAATTGCTTTTACAAATGTGGAACCAGCTGTGTATCCTTAGGAGAGGGGAACTGGGAAGGAAAAGGCAAATGGAAACAGGCACAAGATGGTGGGCAGGGTACATAAAGCTGTGTGTTCAGTGCGTAATTTTGGTCACTTTTTTACAAAATGGTAGTTATTTTTGTATCATTTTTTACAAAGCCTATAATAAATACAGTGTTAAACTTACAAATCAAGCAAATTTGATAAAACACTCATTTTCAAGTTTTCTTAAATATATACAATTCTAATTATAAAGTCTCTATAATCAATACATTTATGCATTTTCATAGACTAAGATAACATACAAACTCATAGAAGTCTCCATTTATACTTTTAGAGCTCTTAATTCTTGCTTAGATTTGCCATTATCTTCATAAATATTCAATGAAACCACAAACAAATGTACTATAACTTTGGAATCTATTCAAATTTTAAAGAAAAAAAAATCAGCAGCAGTTCCATAAAACAGAAAGGATATGAATCCCTTTACTTTCTTTTGCTTTTGTATTAGTTGTTTGAAAAACACTAGAAGTTGACAGGAGGTTTTCTATATATTGTCCAAGAACTTGGTTTTCTGATTTTAGCTTCAGATTTCTTCCTTAACTGCATCTATTCTTGCTGAGAGAACTTCAAGTGTGGTGTTGGAGTTCCAACACTTGATTAATAAGTTGTGTTTCTTCCTCCAGTTCCACCTGATTTTCGGCCAATGGAATCCGTGTCAGTATTCAACATCTTGGGTAAAAAACTTTTGGGTCTCAGATACAAAACCCTTGATGAATGGTCTGCTGCTTGTAGCACCAGGAGAGGGGAGGGGATTCAGAAGAAGACGCCCAAGGCTGGGGCACTTGGACCAGAAGACACCTACAACTCCCTTGAGTTCATTTTTAAATGGACCTCTTATTGTTGTGTATGGATTTAAGAGTGAGTCTGCATCCACATGATATCAACAAGTTAATTTCATTTCGTTTATTTATTTCATTAGATTTTTGTTTGGGGGGGAATTCCTTTAATAATTTTCAAAATAAAACTAGTTAAGAGAAGTAATCTTGTTTTTTTTTAGTTGATATAAAATATATCTTAAAGTGAACAAAAATAATTGTCTTAATTTTAAAGCCTGTTACATCAAACATGTTTTAAGCTGAGTGCCTTTCCTCAACATGTTAAAAAGAAAATATATCTGTCATATATCAAACATGATATTTATTGCTGTGAACATAGTCCCAAATATTACAGATTTGGTCAATTGTGTGAGAAAGAGCAAGAGCCTTCAGGAAATCAGGTGAGAGAAATAGGAGTGGCAAAGAAACTCATGACTCGTACTAGAAAGATGTATATTCCTGGGGACAAGAGGTAGAGTGCAGAGAAAGCAGCTAGAAAAGATAATGAGTGGTAGACTAGAGACAAGCATAAGGGCACACTGAGAGGAGTAAATATGGACATAATTTGGATGAATAAAATATAGTACTACATGTTATTATGGGCAAATAACTATAGACACTAATAATTTTAAAAGAACAACTAAATATATCACTGTATTATTAATATTAAGTATACAACTGTGCAAGCTACTAGAAATTATCTATAGATGAATACATATTCAATGCAATTGCAAATACAAAACACATACAAATTAGAAAAGGATAAATAGGAATAAGGTGTGGAAGCCATGCTGCTTTACATAATTATTTTTATGTAATTATTTTTAAATGAACATTATATTTAGAAAGAATAAATGAAGATACCTTGTAGAAAAAGAAATTCATAAAATATAACTGCTTTAATGATTTTCAATAATCATGAAGAAAAGTCTTCATGGTAACCAATCTTAAAGCAACTCTATGATTGGAAGGAAAGAAAATACAGGCTTATAAAGTTAGTGAGTTAATATATGGAGAGTAGCCTCAGTATATCCCTACAATAATGCCATAGCGTTTGATAAGATGTCCACTATATTAGAACAGTTTATAATATGAAACATTACATTGTAAAATGAGGCTTGAAGCTGTAATATAGATAAGAGAAAATATACACACACATATACACCATTTAGCTACATAAGTGAAGGATTCTGGGAGCTTACATGCTGAGGAGCAGGGGTGCTGCAGAGCATGTCCTTGTGGCCTCACCTAAAGGGTATTATATAACATCTAAATATAGCGGTCCATGGAACATGTACATAAAACCTAGTATTCCATATCCTTAGAAACAAAGCATCCTAAATAACACGAACAACATCATGAGGAAGTCTTGCCTTGGAGACATGAAGTCTACCCAGCTTCAACTTCAGGGGAACGCTCTTAATTATGACAAATGTATTTCGGACTTTAAAAGGGAAAACCCCTCCTGGATCCCCTGAAGCCTTCTCCTGCAAGGTGGACGCACTTTGTGTGGCTGATGAATTCCCTTTCAGGGCTCCAGGGAGCGCCGTAGAGTGAAAGGCTTCTCGACTCCCGCTTTTTAAACCCGGGGATGCTGCTGTCCAAATGGTGATGTATTCTTACTCTTTTACATTTGTTCTATTTCTTAATGTTTGAGCTAGTCATTAATTCTAATCATTAGTTTCTTTAATATTTTCTTAATTTTGCTAGTAACAATAAAATTAGCTTTTGAATTCTGAAGTAGTGTGAGAGTGTCTATTTCTTTTGTTCGAATCTGATCCTATCAAATTAAGCAAAAGATATACACATACACACACACACAGATCTTGTCATAGAAGGTGCTGAAGACTGATTTCTCTTTAGAGTTTTGTTTTAGTATGAGATATGAAAACTTCCCACCCAGCTTACTACAATTAAGTAAAGTCATACCTGCACAGTACAATTCTGTTTAGTCTTGTTTCCCTAACTAAGTCCTTTAGTTAGAATATGCACCATTTGAGAAGAAATATATCTGTAAATCACTATACCATGTTTAATATATACATAATGAATGTTTGAAAGGCAATTCTAGAATAAAATTTTCATCTAAACTAGTATTTTCAAGATCCCAATATGTATAAGGTTGTCCAAATACCAATGAAATATATAAACATGAATCAATAGAGTCTTTGGCCTTAATCCATTATCACTGTGCTTCCACAAGCTAGAAAAAAACAAAGAAAACTATTTTTAATTAGCAAGTAAGAATAAATTTATGCATCTATAAATACCTCCCATGATGCTGAAATACAATCAATATTGACTTGCATATTTATGTGTGATACTTTGCTAGATGCTCTAAAGAATAAATAAGAATAATAAACCCTTCTCTTAAGCAGTTTATGGTCTTAGTCTTAGTTGCAGAGAAAGAAACATTCTACAGAGACTCATTTGATTTTGAAAGGACCACATCAAATTAATCTTTGATTCTTTTAAATTTACATCTTAAATATAACGTCCCAACTCATTCTTTTGATTGCTACGAATGATTCATGCATAGTAAAGGCAGTACTGAAAGATTTTGTAACAATATGTGGGAGAGTTAATCATCTGGGTTACATTTAAAAGTATTTATTAAGCCCTGCAAATATCTTTTTTTGCTGTTGTTCTTTCATGCTGTTGATTCATTATTGTCAGAAGCCTTCTGCCAGATTTGGAAAACAAGTATCTATATATTTCTCAACTACTGAAGGAAATATGCTACAGCTAGTGCTTCATTTATCTACACACAGGGCACACCACACACACCTACACATTTGTTAGTTAACTCTAAAGTTAGAGAGACATAGTACATTTACTTGGAAATTAAGCTCTGCTGCTTTAATGGAGAACATACACTAATTCTTAAACAGATTGCTTTTCTATGTAATCAAAAAAAAACAAAAACATGTTTAGTCACAGATAAATGATCAAAATTTTAACTGTCTTAGCAAAATGACCTCACATTATCAAGAGATGACCTCACATTATTAAGAGATGTCTCTATATTACTGAATGGTTTGTACCTCACTGAAGTGATCCAGCTTCAACTTCAGAGGAGCACTTTGCTCATATGCCCCTTTACTTACATCCATATGTCCATGCTCTAAATAATTGATGTGCCTAAATGACTTCCTATTATAGTGATTCAGTGTTCAATACACATAAATAAGATTGTATACCAAATCGAAGGTTGCTAAGTAATCATTTAATTTTTGCCGTGTGAAGTTACTGTAATATTTCCCCATTTATTGGAGTAATTAAAGGCATAAAGCCATCCAGATTTGTTTAAATTGTACGATGCATAGACGTCATGGAAATAGTTTTTTAGGTATGACTCTCAGGAGAGTATTCCTCACATCTTTGTTCCTCAAAATAGAGATCAGTGGATTCAGCATTGGAATTACAATGGTATAGAGCACAGATGCCACCTGTGCCTGGTTCAGGGAGAACATGTTATCAGGCTGTAGATATGTGAAAATCAGGGACTCGTAGAAGATGGTTCTACCCAGGAGGTAGTATGCACAGATGAAGAAGGCTTTCTGCCTGCCCGCTGCAGACTGGATCCTCAGGATTGCAGAGATGATGGGCGTGAAGCTGAGAGCTGACCTGGATCACTGTGATCATTCCCAGATTGCCCATCACTGTGACTCCATAGATGAAAAGGAACACCAGGGAGAGGAAGACACTCAGTTTAAGGGGCTCTGATAATCCCAGGAGAATGAACTGTGACTGAGTGCTGCATTTCCTTTCTCCATTTGCTACTATATTTCAGGTTCAGGAAACAGACAAAATTTTTTGCCTATCACCTAGGAAAAAGCTAATGGAGAAAAGGTGATTTTATATTAACTTCAGGACATGTAATATTGATACTAAACCCTGTTTTTATGAGTTATAAGAAAAATACAGTTTTCAAGTTATTCCAAATGTGACATACCTCAGTGCAGCTCACTGATCAAAAATAATTTTAGCATCAAGAAAAACTTTACATGGGATTCCACAATTACTACCACAATAGAATTAATTGAAATATTCTATTATGTTAGGCAGTTTGATGGACAAGAAATATAGTCAATGACATGCTTTATGGCCACATGGAAATTGACACCTGTTCCCTGATAAACTTAATAAGCTCTGTCAAATCAGTGCTACAGTTCTTGTGATACTATATAATATACACTTTGTTTTAGTTCATTCTAATAGTAACATAAATTTACCCAGGTGAGGTTCTCTGCAATCTCATTGTTGAGGAGTGTGATATCTTAGATTGCAGGAGGATTAGATACCTGGTTCATACACGTGTGCAATGAAAGTGGAGTGAAGAAAGACTTGACTTTAAGTCATGCAACATGGAATTATTTTCCCATATATTGGACTAAATTTAAAGAAATGGGAATAAAAAGTGGTCCTACATTAGGTTTTCTCTTCTACTTAATAAAATATATGTGCATTATTTCCCTGCCCCAGAGATAAAAGAGGAATATAAACTTTGAAACTAATCTTACAAATTTCTAGGCCAATAGTAGGAAACTAATTTGTGGTAAACACAATAGAAAGCTCAAGAGAATACATTTCCTTTCTCAAGCAGAGAGAGTTCACATGGGCCTGACTCCCCATGACCAGCTCATGTACACATTACTTCAACCTTCAGAATTAAGATGGCATTTAGGGAGCATCTCCATGGACAATTTTACTAGATTTCAAGAAAGAAATTGATGTGAAAGAAGGAGGAAAGGGGAAGAAAGATGGAAAGAATAAGAAAAGATATACCTTTGTTTTTAGTCTGTATTCTTTCTCACACTGATAGATGTTCTGTAATGTGTGGTGTTCAGATGATACGGTCCCAATTTTCCACAGATTATCTCTTAATGCCAAAAGAAGTATTTCATGCCATAAGTGCACCAAAATTTGGACTCTAAGAGTTCTCTAATTAGAAGAACTGAGTTAGACCTACTTTTGGAATACATTTTGCTCAGAATATATATTCATTTCCATTTTCAAGCAATGTGAATCTAACAAACCTGATGGACAGACATTTCCTCCCTGGTTCTTAAGTATTCAGGGTGTGTACATAATTGAGTTAAGACTTTATAATTTAATTAAGCTCCTGGGAATGGGTACCTTGAATTCCCCAAATAACAATTATTCCCTATGGAATAAAAAAAGTAAAAAATATAAAAATAAAACTATGGAAGGTACAAGATGCAAACAATTAATCTCTATGGCATATCATCAGGAAATTCTTTTCTTAATACTAACCAGGGAAACAATTATTTTAAACCACTGGAGGCACCTAACAAATTTCTTGGTGCATTATGGAATTCTATATTCCAGTAAAGTGTACGATTGCCCATCTGTGTATGTGATTGCCATTCTGAAATCACATGCACATTTCTCATGAACTTTCTCTTTCTAATAATATGACAAAATCTCCTATCTTCATGCAAGCTATAGGGTCTAAAGCCACATGAGAACTCCTACAAATACCAGAAAGAAAATGAGCCTCCTGGCCAGAAAATTATATTAATAGCTTATACAACTGAGCATGTATGTGCTAGAACCTATACTAAATTTATATAAGTATCCACTTATTTGCTCTTCTTATTATCCCACCCAAAGATCTTAAATATGATACAAGATTAAGTAGTTTAATAATGATAAGATCTGAAAAAAATGTCAGTTCTTTGTTTGTCAACCTCTCAGAGATGACTGAGGCCCAGAGAGGTATAACTTGGCCAAAGTCAAAATATAAACATCATGTTTCCCCTATCAAATGGCCTAGAGCCAGTGCTGGGGCTGCATTTTCCCTAAGGAATCCCTAATACTGACAGCCATTAAATGAGACCACCTCAAATATCTGTCTTAGATATGCTCTTATTTATAATGCAAATCTAGTCCACAATATTCCAACATGTCTGTGTATCCCTGATTGTACTTAAAGACTTTTCAATGCATACATGAACAAAAAGGAGTTTCAAGTAAAGCAGTTTTCATATTCACATCTATCATAAAATGCATTCTGGTTTTCCTTCACACCTTCCCTTTCAAAATTTACCAAAAAAAGGCAAGGTATAACCAGCCTATATATGGTGGTAACCTCCATCAGTAAAAACCTGAGTACTCAAAACCAAGGAAAAACTTGGATATATTTTTCTTCATGAGACATTCTTTAATATTTAATTCTTCAGTCAAAGGACCATAAATCATGGCTAGGCTTTTTGTCTTTTTTGGTTTCATATATATTACTTTTAGGTCAAAGTATGACATTAAACTTTTAGTTTTTCTCCCAAGATGCTCTTGTTTGTCAAAAATTCACAATGTCTAATCCACTGTAAACTTTAGGTCTTCAGTTTTCACCTGCACCTAAGAGAAGATATCACTCCAGATGCTTCACCCTCTCCTAGAAGTACATGGTGTTACTGGTTACTCAGTGCTTGTGTTGTTCAGTTGCCTAATGTCTTTAGCTATCCGATGGGTCCCAGTAAATTTATGGTTTTGTAGAAGATCTAGTTTTATGTGCTATAAGAGTGGAAGCAAATCCCTTTCTAGATTTCTGCTTCCTAAATTGAAGGCAAAAGTCAGATTTTGTTTTTTAAAGATTTAAGTAAGTGAAATTTGAACAAGCTTTTTAAATTGTCATTTAGTAGATCTCACTAAAGCAGACCCCTTTAAGAAACCAAGATAGTGAATGCCTCTAAATTTTTACTCTTAAAAATTCCAGTTGAAGATAAAGAGATGGCCAGATTTGCCTCTAATGAAAAGGATAAAGGGTATGATCATATTTAATTAATTATTAAAAGATCCATTGATGGTGAACGAGTATGAAAATGTTGATATATTATGGGGAGTATGCTAAAAGAATGAGTGATGCTACTATTTAAAAAAAGTCAACACAGTTCTATTCCCATCTTTGTTTCAATATTATAAAATTTAAGGATGCTCAAACCTGTATTATTCTAGTAATAAGAAATTTATACATGGATAAGTTGACTACTTTAAATAAAGAAAAATAAATCAGGCCCATCCACATCGAGCTACATCTCCAATTATATTTTGTAACTTTCTTTAAAAACTTCACCAAATTTTTAAATATATTTTAGTTTTTGAATAATAATATGCTAATTAAGTTTGTAAAAGTAATTCAATGCAAGCAAAAATCACATAAGATTTATTGCCACAGGAAATGAAAGGTGAATTTACATGTTTTTTTGTGTGTGTTTTGTTATTGTTGCAAAGGAATGCACTAGTGTGATTAAAAAGGAATATAAGTCTGGGTAGTAAGTGGAATTGAAGTATGAGTTAAGGGACAAAAGAATTGAAATCAAATATGATGATCCCTGTATTTCAAAGGAATCATGATGGATATCATATAGCTATAGTACATAATGGGGGGGGGGCTAAAGGTTTTTATTTTTCATGTTAATCTTACAATGAAAAATACTGATATAAATCATACTCTACATAGCAGCTATGGGAGCTACCACAAGTAATTTGAAAAATAAAGTTGGAGAAAGGAATAATATTCAAAAAGTCTTTTTGCCTATGTGGTTGAATCCCCAAATTATTGTCTTTATTATGTCATCCACTAATTTTAAAACATTGGTCAGAGCATTTAAACAGTAGAGAGCTCCATTTCCTCAGAATACTTAAGAGGAATTTGTGTCTTCATTCACAAAAATGTAATCATCCTTTGCCAAGTTAGGGGATAAATAACACTATCTACTATTTCAAAATGTATTATTCATTATTGACTCCAATCAATAATATAGTCACCAGCAAATACTAAAAGGATAGTAAGAAAATGTTATAAACAATATTTTTTTATTAAATTTCATAACTTAGATGGCATGTACAATGCCTTACAATGCTTACAACAGAAGAAAAGTGTAAGTGGAATATTCCTACATCTCTTAAAGGAACTGAATTATTCCTTACAAACATTCCAAATGACAAAACCTTGGAAATTGTTTTCCAAATTTGAAAATATCACCCTTCCCTCAGACTGGAATTTCTGCTATGTGAAACCTCCTCAACCATTCAGAATTGGACAACATCTTGGGAGAGAGCAGAGTAACAAAATATCATTGCCAACAGAAACAAACAGGATACATATTCAAAATCATAGAAATATAAATAAATGAAAGCAAGTCTGGAACAGTCCATAAAAAAGACAATAAAATATAAAGAGCCTATAGATATATAATAAGATATAATGAAGCAAGTCATTTCTGGGAGGGAAATTTATAACTCTAAATGCTCACATTAAAAAGAGAAAAAGGCTTCAAATCAGAGAATTAGTTTCAAACTGGAAGAACTAGATAAAGAGCAAACTAAACACAGTGAGCAGGTGGAAGAAAGTAGCAAAAATTAGAGCAGAGATGAATGAAATTGAAAACAAAAACAATAGAGATAATCAACAAAACCAAAGGCTGTTTCTTTGAAAAGATCAATAAAATTAACAAACCTTTAGCTAGGATGATAAAGAAAAAAAGAGACAAAATACAGATAATGAAATTAGATGTGAAAAAGGGGACATTATTACCAACCCCACTGAAATAAAAAGGAATGTAAGATGATACTGTGAATAACTGTACACCAATAAATTAGATAACCTAGAGGAAATGGAAAAATTCTTAGAAACACGCAAACTACCTTCACTGACTTGGAAGAAAAATCACAAACCCATTATCAGTAGGGTATTGAATCAGTAATTAAAATCATCCCAACAAAGAAAAGCCCAGGAACAGATGGCATCACAGAATTCTATCAAACATTCCAAGAAGACTTAACCCCAATTTAGATTGTATATATGATAACAGAATAAAAATTTAAAAATTCTATTAGGAGAAGTTTTCCCAACTCTTTTGAAACTATGAATAATTTTTAAATTATAAAAACTTACACTGTATATAAAAAACACATTTAATTGTCACTAATATGAGCCAAAGTAAAAATTTTGTCATTTTATTTCAGCTTTTAAGAAAAAGAAATAATGGATTAAAAAAGAAAGGTCATAAATTGAACAAAAATTAAGTGTGATGGATGCACAGCTGTATGAGGGTACCCAGGGGCAAATGATTGTACACTTTGGATCTTTGGATAATTGTATGGTATCTGAAGAATGGATAGAATGCCTGAGATTGAAGCAAAGAACTGTAAATAATGTTCCCAAACTGTGAAGCTGGCACCCATCTTCCAGTGGCAGAGCAGGCTGAGTTGGAACACTTCCCTGTGGGATAAAGAACCAGTCTCTACCAGGATCAAGGGCAGGTAACCCAAGCTAACTCCAATTGCAGTTTTAATTAACAAATTTGGACAACTGGATACAAGATATGAGCACAGATGAACCTGGAGCAAGCAGGAAGGAAACCTGAGTTATCTCATGGCAGAGAAGGGGCAGTGCTGATGAAAAAGAATAATGAAATAAAAAATAAAAACTGAGACTTTTGGATTCAGCAAATATCAGAATACTGGAAAAGCACTGTGCCCCAAATAGGGGCACATAAAGCCAGGTACAAACTCAGGCTCTTGACTGGTAAAACTTGAGGGCTGGGGACTGTCTCTGAAAAGGGGATTTCTTTTTTTTCTTGGTTTTAAACTATTCTATGCAGTGTAGTAGAGATAGCCTCAGACATTTTAAATTGTCAGCACTGACGTAGGCAAGGGTGGAGTTAAGACAGTCTTGAGAGAAAGTAAGGAGTCAAGTGAAGGAGATAATTCCCTAAAGGCATACCTTCCCCAGGAAAAGGGGTTGGGGCCCAGCTCATGTGACAGCCCTCCTTCAGAGAATTAAGACCCCAAGGGCTGAAGGGAAGAGAAAGTTTAAGCCCACCCTTTACCTCAACTTCTGTTGCAACCTTCCCCCTGGCAGGGACAGGGTCTCCTGGGAATTGAAGTCACCAAACATCTTTACACCAGTGTGCATCTGTGGGCTGCCAAGTGCCACCTGCTAGGCAGGATAGGAAAAGCAAAGTGTCTAGAGGCATCTTAGGAAAGTCTGAAAACCTGCTGGGTCACATTGTCATGGAAGTTAATGCTGATTACACCCTCTTTCTTAGATCTGGGCCTGATTGGTCTGGGAAAATCAGATTGGTGTCAATCATATATGGGTAACCCTCCTCAAAATATAGGGCCATATAGGCAGGGCAAGAACCAGAGTAACAGGAGGTGAGAAATTATGCCAAGTTAAATGGAAGTTATGTTTGAAGTTCAGAATAAGTTAAACTGAACACCAAAATCAGATAGAGAACAATGTCAATCAACAAGAACACCCTAGGTAAAGTATGAAACAACATCTAGAAAAAACAAATCATAGAAACCAGATGCCTAGACACCAACAAAAAATATGAGTCACACCAGGAAAACAAAGATATGACCCAGTATATGGAACAAAATAACATTCAAACAAGATGAATGAGTTGAAATGACTAATTAAAGTTGTTCAAACAAGCATGCTAAACCAACTCAAAAATCAAATAAATGAGGGAAGATATGGGGAAAGAGATGAAGGATATAAAGAAGACATTGGGTAGACATGAGGAACTCAAAAGTTTGCAAAAACAATTGGCAGAACTTATGGAAATGAGAGGTACAATAGAAGAGATGAAAACAATGGAGACATAAAACAGTAGATTTGAAGAGGCTGAAGAAATGATGAGTGTACTAGAAGACAGGGCATCTGAAATCCTACACAGAAAAGCACAGAAAGGGAAAAGAATGGAAAAATATGAGAAGAGTCTCAGGGAATTGAATATCAATATGAAGCACAAGAATATATGTCATGAGTATCCCAGAAGGAGAAGGGAAGGGAAAAGTGGCAAAAAGAATAATGGAAGAAATAATCACCAAAAAATTTCCCATCTCTTATGAAAGACATAAAATTACAGATACAATAAGTGCAGCATACCCCAAACAGAAAAGATCTGAATAGACCTACTTCAAGATATTTCCTAACCAGATTTTCAAATGTCAAAAACAATGAGAGAATACTGAAAGCAGTAAAAGAAAAGTCATCCATCATATAGAAGTGAAGGTCAGTAACATTATTTGTGGACTTCTTGGCAGAAACCATGGAGTCAAGAAGGCAGTGGTGTGATATATTTAAGATACTGAAAAGAGGAAAACTACAAGTGAAAAGTTCTATATCTGACAAAACTGTCCTTCAAAGAGGGAGAGTTTAAAATATTTTCAGACAGACACAAAGAGTTTGTGAGCAAGAGACCTGCTCTACAAAAAATAAATATGGGAGCACTAGAAAATACAAGAGAATGAGGGTTGGAGAAGAATTTAGAAATGAAGGTTACCAGTAAGGGTAAAAAGAGAGAAAAGCTTAAAGACAGAATGAAGTCATGAAGCATATAACAATTTTGATGAAACTTGAGGGCATTATGTTAAGCAAAATTAGCCAGAAACAAAAGGACAAATACTGTATAGTCTCACCAATTTGAATTAACTTTAATGAGAAAAACTATGAGAGTTAAAGTAGAGAATCCAGGTTATCAGGATACAGAAAGAAGGTAGAGATTGGGCACTTCATGCTGAAGAAGTTCAGAATGTTCAATGGATTGATTGTAAAGATTCAGAAATGGGTAGAACTATACTACCAGATGGTGGCACAATATTGTAAGTACACTGAAAAAAGATGAATGTGAGAATGGTGGGAAGAGGAAGGCTAAGTGTATGTATGACACCAGAAGGAAAGATCAAAGATAGGGATGGGACTGCAAAACAATAAAACCTAGGGTGGACAATGAATTTGATTAAATGTACAAATATAAGAATGTTTTTACATGAAGGAGAACAAATGGATGTCAACATTGCAAGGTGTTGAAAATGGGTTGGTATTAGGAAAAATAAAATCAATGCATTTAACGTATGTATATATGTTAAAGTTCCCAATAAAATGCATAAAAAAGCTATAGGAAATCCAAAAAGATGAATAAAAGTGAAAAAATCATTATTAAAGTAGCAAAAAAAACAATACAAATAGTTAACATTAACATTGTAACATACATCCATGAAAAGTAACAAAAACAATATACAAAAGCTAAATGTCAATAAGAGGGGGGATATAGGGGTTTTTTGTGCTATTGTTTCTCCTTTTTATTGTATTGTATTGTATTGTATTTTACTGATTATTCTTTATTTTTCCTCTTCTTATTTCTCTGCAGAAGGAACAGAAATGTTCTTATATAGATTGTGAAAATGAATGCATAACTATGAGATTATACCAGGAACCATTGATTGTTTACTTATGAAAAATTGTATTGTGTATGAATGAAACTGTTTTAAAAATAAACAGTAAGATACAAGTGCTGGAGAAAATGTGGAGAGAGATATACACCTATTCACTGTTGATAGGGAAGTAAATTGTTACAGCTCATCTGGAGTGGAGTGAGATTGTTCCATAGGAGGCAAAGTATAAAGTTGCTACATGACACTGCAACCCTGTTAGTAGGTATATACTTGGAAGAACTGAAAGCAGGGGCATGAATGGGCATTTGCACAATTGTGTTTATGGTGGCAGCATTCATGATTTGCAACTGATGGAGGTGGATTAAGGGTTTGTTGACTGAAGAATGGAAGAGCAACCTGTGGTGTATGCATAAAAAGGGATTTAAGTGTCTGCAAGAAAGAGTGAGGTATAGAACTAGGTGGATGAAGCTTGAGGAATATTTGTGGGTGTGTGTGTGAAATAAGCCAAAGTCTAGTATTATAATACCTCATTAAGATGGACTAAATATAATGTGCAAACTCTGAGAATTAAATTTGACAGCATAGGTTATCAGTGGAATACTTCTTGTAAAGTTTCCTAGATCATAAGCCATTAGAGCAGTCACATCTATCCCTGAGTTGTTGCACTCATTTCCAAATTCTGACATGCTGGGCTCTTTATGTATAACCCAGACATTCCCTGGAACTTAGGGATCTGTGAGACACTTGAGACTCAGAGCTAGAGTGCTGCAGCTATGGAAGTCAGTATTACCGCATATAGCAACAGTTTAGAAAGCTGAAAAAGAGAACAGACTTACATTAGAGATACGAATGAAGCTCATCTGGTTAGGACTAAACAGTAAAGGATGATACTGACTGTGTTTTGAAACTTCAATTACTGTGTGAAACCAAAGGGAGAGATGTTTATTTGGTGCAAAATTTATGTTTTCTCTAGCAAACTATCTAATTTCACTTGTTTGGTCAGTTTATTGGAGACCGTAACTACATGGGAACTTAAAGAGGGAGTGAGATTTTTGGTTTGTATAGTTAGCAAAATTCCTCAATATAACCCAGTGTGTTTTGGGTAGAGAATAAAAAAATATTTGCAAATCCCCTTTGTGCATCTGGGGAAAATGTGAAAATATTAAGCTTCCCCACCTGGAGAATTACTGTTATTCTCACAAGCATTGGGTGATACAATTTATTGAGCTAAGCCCTATATTTGGGGGCTTGCCTTCTGAAACTTGTTCCTGCAAAGGAGAAGCTAATTCTACTTATAATTATTCCTAGGAGTCACCCCCATTAAACCTTTTTTTGTTACTCAGATGTGGTCTCTCTCTAAGACAACTCTTCAGGTAGAGTCATTGTCCTCCCCCACTGCATGGGACATGACTCCCAGGAGAGTGGATCTCCCTGGCAACATGGAGCATATTTCCCAGGGATGAGCCTTGCCCTAACCATGTGGGATTGAGAATGCCTTCTTGGACCAAAAGGGGAAGATAAATAAAATAATATAGAGTTTCATTGTCAAAGAGATTTCAAATAGTGTCACAAAGTCATTCTGAAGGTTATTGTTATGGGCTATACAGAAAATATTTTAGTTTGTATTGTATTGGAATAGCAAGATGATGATTGTATAACTGTATAGCTGATAGATGATGATGGTATAACTATATAGCTTTTATGGGTGTGACTGTGTAGCTGTGAAATGCTTATTACTGACACTCCCTTCATCTAGTGTATGGACATTTGAGTAAGAAAACAAAGACAAAATAAATGAATAATGGAGTGGGATAAGGGGTATGGGATATTTTGAGTGTGTTTTTTTATTTATATTTTTATTCTTGTTTTTATTATTTTTGTCATAATGAAAATTTTCAAATATTGACTTTGGTGTTGAATGCATAACCATATGATTATACTGTGAACCATTGAATGTATACTTTTGATGATGATCTGGTATGTGAGTACATCATAATAAAATTGCATACAAAAGTAAATAGATGGGATGATTTTACAATGACTCTGAGGTTCCAGAACCAATATTTCTGTTGAATAAAAACTCCCAATAAATATGTACTGACATGTGTGGAGTTATCCAGAAGAAGTTATTTGAAGCTATAGCAGTGAACAAGTTTTAAAAAGAAATATAGAACTCCCATTACTATATAAGATATAGAAAACTGCAAAGAAGATTTCTCAAACTTGAAAATTAAAAAAGCCAATAATCTTAAAAACCATAACTTTTCATGATTCACCAGGAAAACAAGGTTTTAAACATCTAATAAATTGAATACCAAGGAGGGAAAAGTGTCTCAAAGAAGAGAAGAAGGGAAAAATGAACTGTTTACTTTTCAGAGAGGATGGGAGAAGAATTGATTACTGTTTAAGCAGATTGGGAGAATATAGAAAATTTACACAATTTTAAAAGTCAATTATAGGCTACTGTGCCAAGTAGGAAATGCACTGAGTTCTAGAGTAAGGATTTTGGATTCACAGTGAATAGCTTCCTTTCAGGTGTCTAGCAAATGCTCAGGAAAATTTGGGGTAGGATAGGAGAACTTCAGACAAGGTCACTATGCAACCCACAAAATACCAAATATTCTTTTCCTCCTTTCTGAATAAATGAGGAACTGCTGTTACTTTAAAAATTATATTTTTTTTACTTTAGTCTGCCAAATGATAGATAAATTTATTGACATAATGTGGTTGTTAAGTTTATCTGTAAAATTGGCCAGTTGATGTTGCCCTGCTGTCTGGTCAAGCAAGCATTGTTTTAACTATTACTGCAAGGACATTTGTGGCTGGTTAAAAACCAGAAGCTGGTTTAGTAAATCATCATTCAGTTGACTGCATCTGTGGATTATTACATTGATGAAGGGAATATCTTCTCCAATGAGAGAATTCAATCAGCTGGATTTAATCCAATCAGTTTAAGACTTTTAAGGGAGAAGAGAGAGAACTTTCACTTCCTCAGTTAGCCAGTGTCTCCTGGGGAGTTCATCAAACACTCATTAGAATTTCCAGTTCACTGCCTGCCCTATGGAATTTGGACCCATGCATCCTGCCCTGCAGAAATTGGACTTGTGGATCCCCACAGTTGCATGAGACACTTTCATAAAATCTTATATTATGGATATCTTTGTTGGTTCTGTTTCCCTGCAGAGCCTTAACTAATACAGCTTGGAATTGGGAGTTGTTCTTCAGATACAGATCTAAATGGGCTTTTCCAATGGGTTTTCTACTCTGTTTAGATACAAAGATACTAATGATTCCATTTCCAATAATCAAGATATCATTGAGAGTCCATGGCATGAGATGGCAATGGTGATAGGCAAAATATCACACTTTGATTCTCCTAATCATACTCTTGTATAAGGCAAGGCTCTGAGTGACAGTGTTTTTGACACCTTAACAGAGGCTTGTGGAATTAAGATGTATAATGATGTTGGCTGGTTGTTCATAGATATGCTCGATAAAGTTGTGAGAGAAAGGTGTGAACTAAAGTCTTCAAATTTGAAACTTAAATGCTGTATGACAGATGTAAAGGTTTCTATGTGTGCCCTGAGGGAAAATGTTACTTCCTGTGGCTGCAGACTTGAGATCTCTGAAAACCAGACACAGAGTATCATTGTGCAAGTAGCAGATTTACATTGAAAACTAAATCTCAACCTTGCAGGGTGTCTGCTTTAAAGAAAGGCATTGATTGAAAAGAAATGGATCCTGAAAATTGGGATGGGAACATCTGGGTTGATAATAATAGCAGTGGGAACATTGGAATGATGTATTCTGCTGAGTCTTTGCTAGATATACCTGTACTGGTTTTCCCTGAGGAAAGAGCAACCTCCACCTCCAGTCAGCCCTGAGGAGACAGCTACCCCACCTCCAGCCTGCCTTGAGAAAGCAACTTCCTGACCTCCAGTGTGTTCAGAGAAGGCTGCCATTCAATCTCCACTTAAAGAGAGTAATGCTCCAGTGCCTGTTAACCTGTAATCTCCCCTGAGGAAGCAGCCATCACTTCTCTGTCTGGAGAGATTCATCCTGTTTCACCAAATGTAATTACAATGGAATGTCTGAGACAATGGGCTTGAAGGATACTTCTAATTCTTTTGTGACCCACCCCACCACCACTCTTTTATTCAAGACTTTTAACTAGAATAAAGTCCCAACAGGTCCCAAATGGTGAGGTGAAAAGTGTGACCCATGAGGAAGTACAGTATAATCCAAAAGAACTGCATGACTTTTCTAATTTCTATAGACTGAAATCAGGGGAATATATGTCAGAACAGATATTAAAGGTGTGGGAACATTGTGGAAGGAATATAAAGTTGGATCAGGCTGCTGAATTTATTCATTTGGTTCTACTAAGCAGAGATTCAATGTTACAGCTTGAAGGGTTGGAAACGGTGTTAACAGTTTGTTTGGATGGCTGGCTGAAACATGGATCAAAATGTGGCTGATGAAATTACCTGAGATTGATATGCCAGATCTCACATGCTATAGTGTAGAGTGGGGACATTCAAAGGCTTAGAGAGATTGGAATGTTGGAGTGAATTTATCATGGAAGACCTGCTCAACCAACCCAGGAATACCCAAAGGACTCACCTTTCACCAGAAATGTGAGGAATAAATTCTGAGACTAGTTCCATCATCCCTGAAGAGCTCTGAAGTTGCCCTTCTCTGTAGGTCAGATATTACAGTGGGATCAGCTGTCACTGATCTGGAATCCTTAAACACAATGGGGATAATTGGATCCTGAGTTGGCAGAAGGCACATGGAAGCAGTTAATCACCAAAGATAAGTTGGACATGCCTACCATAATGGACAGCAGGCCCAAGGCAGCAGTCAAAATATTCTGACTCACAGAGACATATGACATTGGCAAGTAGATCATGGAGGTCTAGAAGAAAAATAGATGGGCAATCTAATAAATCCTTATTTTATCTGTATAA